>NW_028185261.1:5447015-5630633 GCF_003343005.1 Rhea americana
AATATTCTCTGGGTCCAAGCTATTGTGGAAATGAGTGCATGATAAAATACAGTGCATGGATGTGCCTCAACTGGCTCTGCATGTGCATGTGCTACCTCAGAGCTTTCTGAAGAAAAACAACTTATGAACATGGTTTGAGATTCAGTTAAAAATACAGAAGCATCATTGATATGAGTGTAGGAGACTGAGGGAATTACATTATAGACTTCTCTGTCACCTTGGGCAGCAGAGTATCTGGGCCTCTAGGCAGCCGTGACACATGCACAAACCCTGAAAGCAGTTGAACTCAGAGTGCTGCGGTTCCTTCCTGGCCAGCTCCTGGCCTAACCTTCACACAGAAGGGGCAATTCTGTTGATCAAAAAAGGAGAAAATTTTATACACGTAGATACATAGCTTGTCACAAAATATTTTGGTTCATATTGCTAAATGCCTGTAATCATCTGTTAATATCATTCTTACCAGCCTTATCTGTTATAATATGGTGTGCCTTACACTTGCATGATTACAAGATAAGGTTTATAATGAGTATAGTAAGAGAGTATGCTTTTATTTGTTCTAACTATGTATAAGATATTACATTAAATTTTACAAAATTTTTCCTTGTGAGAATGACAAAGGAGTGCAATGCTCTGCCTGTGTGCTACTAAAGATTTGCTAATTTATATGCCATCTCCATCAGTTAAAGGAGAACACTTCTGTACTGCTTGTTTGAGGAGGACAGAGTCCACTGCACATAAAATAGCCTGCTCTGAAACAGTGAACTGTAGCCCTYTAAAAACACTTTTTGGTGTGTTAGGTTTCCACTTAATAACCATCTAAGAGACAGAAAAACAGAAAAATGTGTCAAGAACAGACTATGCATGTATATGTGTGTGTATGCGTTTGTATGTAATACACACACACACGCACACACACACACTAAAAATATACATGGAACCGATCATAATACAAATGGGATTTTAGCCAAATATCATTCATTGCAAGAGATGGAAATGGAGCACTAAAATATTAGTACAGTCCCTCCACTGTATAAATTTAAACTTGCTAATATTCATAAAGGTAATATTTTCTCAGGAAATTCAAAATGCAAAGAGCCCCTGAACTGAAATGAGTTGGAAAACTGTTCTGATTTATTTATGAATAAAGGCCCCTGATTCTGCAAGTCCTTGCAGGAATAAAGAACTTTGAACATACTGACAGCTCACTTATTCTTTRTMSKAYAAAGAATAAAAACATAAAAATATGATCTTATTCATAAGTTGAAGGATGTCCAAACATTTGATCCTGGATACACCCATGAACTCTATTTTGCTCATAAAAGTGGCTTTATAGATGTTAATGGGACTGCTTACATGAGTAAGACAAATGTTTGAATAATTTTTGAAGAATTGGCACTGGGATATTAATGTATAATATGAGCTATTAACTAATTAACGTGCACTTGCAAATGGTGCAATGCTCCTGCAGATGTTTAAAGACAGGCTATTAAATTTGCTAAGACTAATCATGCAGTAATGCTACTAATGTACTTAGTTGTACCTAGAAGTTTTGTAACTAAAATTTCATTTTACACTTGTGACAATTTAATGGTGAAACCAATCAATGTTTAGCAAGTACTCTTAAAAGTGTTGATTTCCTTGTGCTTTCTGGGAGAAAGAAAGCACGTTGGAGGGAAACAGCATCTACAGAAAATGCTTAGTAAGTTATTTCATAAATATTCAAGTGTGCAATATTTAGCTGTTGCTTTGATTACTAAAGGGCTAAGGTGAAATCTATGAAGTGCTCTGGTGAAGATGYTAAAAACCCAGAGCTATTTTACATGTTCTTTATATTACCTACTACAGATTCTTTAGATGATCTAGATGATTTAGATGAACATGCCACTTTGTTTCCAGTGTTTACTCAGCATTGCTGTGTTGCTAAAGATATTTTGCCTGTCTGATTTTTGTTTCTTTAAAATAAAAAATTAATAAGAAGATTGGGCCAAATCCTGAAAAATTCCTTGACTGACATGAATAACAAAGACATGAGAGCAATACATACATGGAAATGCTGGATTTAAAGAGGGTATCATTTGAGACATGTTGACTCATTGAGGAGATTTATACTCTCTTTCTTTACAGGGCAAAGTACTAATGTTATTTTATATGTATTTGCTGTTTTCTTGACCAATCCTGTTCTGTCAGGTTTTCAGTTTGGAAGGTGCAGGAACTTTCAGCTGATGTCCAAGGATGCCTCATGCATCTCTCTGCTCTTTCTGATTCCAAATTCCCATTTGATTTCTTTTTATTTTCTTACTCCATTTTACTTAACTCCTGGGATCTGTGGAAGCCCTACTACCAGTTCCAGTGGGTTTATAGACCACTGTGCTCTCTCTCTACAACCTGGCAGAGTCACCAATGACGTGCATATTACAACTTCTTGCAGTGACAGTCCCAGCTTCCTCCATATTATTAGCTTTTGTTTTTTCTTCCATAAGTGAAGGATATGATGCACGTGGAAGCTAACTGCATGCAGGGTTCAAGGGAAGCCTCAGGTCTCTTTCCTATCTATCTCATAACTGGGATTAACAAAGAGACTTTGTTACTAGTATTTAGATGTGTTAGTGTGCCRAGTGTGTTCTAAGTCCATACATAAACTATTGTTTTACACTTTTAACTAAAGATATGAGCCTGGAATGGCTCATTGTCACCAAAAAGTTTTCTAAATACTTGCCTGAAGTTCCAGTCCAAGGCACAAGCCTACTGCTATTGCAAAAATCCTGGTGAAAAATTTGGAGCTTACCATGTACAACAGCATTATTCAAAGCTTGCCTTGTAACAGGACACACAGCAAGTACCATAGCAAGAATTTTTATGAGGAATTGCTTATATAAAAATAATAAATGCAATATTGTGAAATAGATCGCATTTATATAATGCCATGCATCTCTAAATATCTCAGACATTGTTGGCATTGTTTTGATTTTCTTAAACAGCTAAACATTTGGCATTTGTTAATGGGAATTTTTAATAAGAAACTGTCCCCAAGTAAGCCCTTTAGGAATGAAATCTGTCCTTTTACAGGGTGAAAGAGTACACAGAAGCAGTAAGAGATATGCAGAAGCTGGAGGGGTTCAGTCTGGCCAGACCACCAATCGCTCTCAAAGAGCCTACTATCAAGACTGGCTGTTGCAACACCTGTTTCTGGTAAGAATCTTAAAAGCTTGGACACAACTTTCACCTCTCAAAAATTTGCTTGGACAGGATGTAAAGGAGAGGTAGAAACCAAATATATGTAGAAACAAAATGTAATCTATAGAACTGAATTGCCTTCTTGAACTGTGCAAGTGACAAAAAAAGATTTCTTATAGTGTTTAAAATGAAATTAATGGCAATCTTCCTTGGGCATTCATTTTTTGTAAAGACATCTTTCTCTTTCATCATGTATAAAATTGTTTAGAGACAATTTAAARCCATAATGACAGTAAATAATTCTGATGTAGAAAGCTGTTTGTTCAGTAWTAGATATCACTTCTTGTCTTACTCTGGGCCAAAAATCTTGAAGTCTTGTACATGTGGGAGAGTTGTAAGCTTTGGAAAAGTGCAAACAYTTTTTCATGGAGATCAGAGTCAGATTCTGATTGTAAGATCTTGAAAAATATCCACYTCTACCTTACTACCATGGATTTAATTTTAAATGATTGTATTTCTACAAAGATAAATGAAAGTACTGGTGTGAATAGTATTACAGTAGTCTGCCTGGCACTCCACCATTGTTCCGGTAGGTACAACCATCCGGAGCAGACGCTTCCAGGATTGATAGCAAACTTTAGTCGTTCGATACAGCTGGCAATACCAGTCCATCTTTAGTGAAGGGCACTATTAATAGCCAAGTAAAAGCATTTGTGTATTAGAAGATTCCAGTTACGGTCATATTGTGTCAGGAAGATGTCAGTGTTCTATCTCGTTTTGGTACTAATGATTGCTAATATAGTACTTACAGGATAATAGATGAGGAAGGATGGATTACAAAGTTATAAATCAATCAAAGTTTTTGTGATACATTTAAATGCTTTTTGTGGCTTGTTAAATCATCAAAACCCTCAGATTGATTTTTACTTTAATAATCAATTCTCGGTACGTTTTTTAACATGCAGTCAAGAGTTAAATTTTTGTAACTATAAATATTGAGAAGAATATTACGACACTAGTGGGAAGATTTATTACATTCTGATGGCTGAGCTGAAAGGATGTATACCCTATACCACTGAAATGTCAAGATGCAAAAGGTTGATTAGCAAGAAAGAGTTTGTTTTACACAGAATAAATTCATCTATATGTTCATCAGCTGATGTGCAGTGGGAATTCATCCGCGCAAATACTTACAGTCACAAAGATGATCTGATATCAGCCTGCTCATAGGAAAACATGTTTGTGTGTGTATTGGGAGTACTTGCAACATTATCTGTGATGAAGCTACAGCGTTACACAGGTAACTGTCACACATCTAAGGCTGTGCAACTACTCAAATATTCATCATGGTTTCTGATAAGCAGTAAATGACCCTCAAAGGTTCAAGCTTTGTGTTCACACATTTACCCAAAAGGTTAGATTCTAAATTAGGAAGAATCTTTGAAGGGAAAGAGCAGTTCAGTCTCTGGGTATGATCAGCTTTAGGTTTACAGGGCACGTCTGTATTTGAATGCTATCCAGTAAGTATGTAAAAGTTTGACAGCTAAGCTTTTGACTGAAGTTTTGCACTTGAAGTATATGCAAAACAAGAGCTAAACCTAATCTACTAGACGCAGCCAACACATTTAATCCAGGATGTAGGACCTAGAAAAACAAGTTTTTATTAGGCACGTATCAATTTCTTGTGAACACTAGTCTGGGCAGTGTGTAGAAAGCACAGCTTTGTGTACAAGAAGCTATGYCAGTCCACTGGACTTGGGATCAGAGAGGAGATTCTGGAAAAATGGAGGCTGCAAATTATTAGTGGGGAGGTTTGTGATAACATGGTAGATTGTACAAGCATCCCGTGTAGCTCTACGTGATGTTTCTATCGTTGGCCCTTATCCGACTCACRAAGATTAGGGGAAAATTTAAGTATAAAGCATACAAAACCCCACACTTGTCTAGCATATGTCTTCAGTGTGGCTATATGTGGCTGCTAAAGTGCAGTAGCAATCTGAGTTGGGAGTTACCTATGTCAGCTGGGTTCTGTTAAGTGACTTGGCACAAGTATGCAAGTATGGCCCGTTGCAGTTGTGGAGTGGATGTGATAGCTAATCCACCCCTGTTTAAGCTAACCTATTTTACTTCTCAGGTGGTCTAGTAGCATAGGCGTGTCCGGTCCATAAATGTGAACTTTTGAGCAACAGAGACTCTATTATTTGCGGTTGTCTGCTGATCTTTCTAGTGTTAAAGACACATTGATTAGAAAAAAGCCTTGTGTTATGAAAAGTTAACTTATTAAAAGGATTAAAAATAGGCCAATGACATATATTAAAATATACCTGCACATAGGGAGAGATTAATTTGGTGGATTTATTTCCAGTGGAGTTTCCCAGAGATCTGGGCTTGTTTTGACACTAATATTTTTATCAGAGAACTAAACAAAAAAGTATTAGCTGCTGAGGTCTGCAGATGAGACAAATATTAGTGAGCTAATAATAATATGAAAAAATCACAATTATTAAATGGATCTCAGTGACTTGGTAACATGCTTACTGACCAATAATAATGCAAGCTGTTATTTCCAAATGCATGTTAGCATCACCAGATGTAAGGTATGCTACACCTAGAAACTAAGAACATAAGCAATGATTCTGCCTTAGAAGAATGTAACACCTTATTCAGCTCAATATGAGCTGTCAGTCCAATACGGTAGCTAAAAGAGCCAAAGGGACTCTTGGATGTATGAGACGGAAAATATTTATAGAAGTAAAAGAGACAAAAAATGTATTTCTATGGCAAATATTGGGATGATTGCTAATAAGATTGTGCCCTTTTCTGGAGATTGCCCTTGAAGTAGTGTGGAGGTAATAGAGTTAAAAGAAAAGCAACGAAAATAATGCATGTGCTAGAAAACAAGCCTTATGGAGAAAGAAGTAAGGAGTTCCGCTTATTCAGCTTGTTGAAGATAAGGTTGAGAAGCACAGAGATACCCTCTCAGGGAAAACATATAAATAGTGGGGTTTTTCCATCCTGCTGACAAAGCATACATAACAAAATCCATTGGCTGGAAGCCAAATACAGACCAATTAAATCTTAAAATAAGATACCATTTTCTAGCTGTGAGTATAATTAGAYGCAGGAATAGCTTGCTAGCTGAGGGAGAGGCCTCACCATCACTTAAATATTTATAACAAGATTAGATACTCTTTTTATAAAAAAAAGCTGCAATCCAGCTTTGAGGAGAAATTCTATTATCTGTGTGCTCATAGGGAGAGAAGTGTGGGGATGGCAGCTGAAGTACAYTGCTGGAGGTTTCCATTATTCTTTCTGGCCCTGGAGTGTGTAAATCCTCATTTCTTCTGTGAGCTGTAGCAAGAGCTGCGTTGTCTACTTTGCCCTCCACAGTCTCGTGCCGTAGGCAGCTGTATTAAGGCGATGGCGGTTACGAGTCCTCGAGCTTCAGCCACTCGAGGAGGAATTTCCCCAGACACTCACTCAGGTACAGGTAGCCAAGGATTTTGTTTGTTTGCAGCTTCCTCTAAAGCAGGAGAGGCTGACGGTAACTGGACGTGGGGCGCTGGCTGGTGTGAGCCCGCGTCCTCAGCTGTACAGGGAGTCCTCGCAGGTGTGCCTGGCTTGTCCTGCTCCCCTGCTCGGGTCYGGCTGACCGCTGTTTGGGAGGGAGCGCTCCTGCAACCGGAGGGGCAGGCCCTCAGCAGCTGGGGTTACGCTTCGTTTGCTGAGATCACCGAGGCAGACCTTGCCGTATCAGCCTCCTGCCTCTTTTGGAGTTTTAGCTATTTGACTCTTATTTAGACTCCTATACTTTCTGCCACAGCAAATAATTCAATTCCTTAGGAGTCTAAATATTTTGGTTTAACCAGAAATGTTGGGAATCGAGGTGGATCAGCTGAATGAAACTTGCGGTTTCTGATTAGCAGATGGCCATCTAGAAACATCTCCCAATTCTTTCTGAACTTGAATTATGAAATTGTAAAATATACCATTTTATGACTTTTATTTAGGGCTGTCTGCTTAAGAGGATCAGAGTTGCGGTCCCATTTTATCCTTAYGTTGTCTTTCATGACTCTCCTGTGGTCCCTGGTTAATTATCCCATTGAATACCTCTCTGAAAAGTCCTGAATCCTTTTCCTGGAAWCTATCAACACAGGTTTCGACTTGGTGAGAGGCATTAGTAAAGACAGATGCCAAAGCTTCTGCTAGTTAGAATGAACTGTGGGTTGTGCACCTGCAGCCTGGAGGAATGGAGACCGTTACGCGCGTACTTACGGCACTGAGGGAGAACTTCCTTTGGGCATCGTACTTGATCAGTGTGTGATGTACAAAGGGGTCTAGATTAGCTTCATCACGTTCAAGTTTTTTCTGGGAAGGATTCAAAATGTCTGGGTTTGAAGCAGGAGGAATGAATGAAGATTGTACTGCTTACTCAGAGCTCCACAGCAGCACTTTTTCCTAACATGCATGTGAGATACACCAGTGCGCTCCATTTACTTTGTTACCTTGCAAAGAGGTTTACGGTTTAATCAGTGATGGTGATGAACCTGCAACAAATGACTTAGTTACATTCAGCCTTGGTCAGAAAACCAAAAGTGTTTTAGAGGAGGAAGAGAGTAATTCAGATGACTGCTGAACCATCCTATCTGCTAAAGCGTGGGGACATAGATGACATTTAGAGGACCCTTGCCCTCTGTTCCCTTTTAGCTTTGCACTATCAACAAGACTTCACAACGTTAGCTAATGGTAATCCTCTGTGACAGATTTTAGCAAAGGTGGGTTCTTTTTTACATCAAGATGACGGAAAAGAGTGTGAACGTTGTGTGCAGTACTGTGTCCGCAGGTATTGGTGTTTCTTTCAATGTCTTTCCCTTTCTAAGAAATGCAGGCATTTTTGCTAAGATGTTACCCTGAGGTATGAAATGTGGTATAAATTGGTCYCCTGGTTCTCTGTGTGCACTGGGTTGATTTAATACTAAAACCATCGTGTTTGAGAACAAACAGTTTGTTCTGTCCAGCCTTCTGAAACTCATCCTCAGGTGCTTCTTGTGAATATTTACTGTAATGTATTCTKTTTGCAAGACAGTTTGGAGACCGAATGTCACTTTATCTGTTTCACTATTATATGTATGGGAGCAAGGCTATTTGTGCAGAAAAAGGTTATCTGTTATTCTTTGAGTTTTGTCATTTGCAATGTTACACATTTTTGTCTCAGTTAAAAGGTCTGCGAACCATTTATTTTAACAGAAACATGACTGCGTTTACCAGACGCATGACAAGCAGAGAAAGCAGTATAAAAATTTGTAAATGATACAGAAAGTCAGATTTGTTTAAAGCGTTCATCAAATGCATTATGAATACTTAACAAATTAGTGAAAGTGAAAATCAATTTTTGTAAAGGATTTGCAAATCCTTTACAGAAGGAAAAGAGCTACATTTGTCTTGTATTTCACATAAAGTAATGTGGTCAATGGTGGCATTAAAATACTTAACAGTAAATAAAATCTCCCATTTAGCTGTAGCCCAAAAGCCTGAGCCACTATTGCTATCCCAAATACCTGAGGCCCAGATTCAGAGTTGTATTGAGCAAACTCTTATTAATTGATATGAAATCAAACTATTATATTGGATGGTCTACTCTTGCTTGTCCAACCATTAAACTAACTCTTTAAATGCATTTCTAGTTTAGATTTTTGTTTTGGTAAGGAAGTTGGAATTCTTATTGGTGTTGAAAAGAAACACAAAAAGAACAATTTGCTAGTGAGGATAATAGTCATTTATYGCTGACACTTTAAGGTTAGAATGGGCTTTTCAGACAAATCAAAAATGTCTGCACACTGAAAAAAATACTGTTTGGATTATTTTTGTTGTGTCTCTGCCTCTATATCACTACAATCAACTTCAGTTAATGCAGATGTTTTGTTCTGTTCACATACTTTACAAAAAAAAAACAGCAAGATTTCCAGTCAGCAAGCTTTCCTGAAATGCTTCTCCATTTACAATGGCTCATTTTATTTTATTACTAAAATGTTTTTAAGTAAGTTTTTTAATTTGATATACAAGGAAGCATCCCACAAAAAGGTACTTAAAAAGAAAGCCAATAATTGGGCTGGTTGGATGGTGTTCTGTGTTACCTCAAAATTCAGCTTTTTATTATTTTTGGACAATACTTGAGAAAATTAACTTTTGCTTTGGATTAAACTTTCTCTCTTTTCTCACTTTACCTTTTTAACTTTAACATCCAAAAGAGGAACACACTGCTTTACCAGCTCTTGTACTTTTGTTTAGGCCAAGAGCTTCAGCTGGATCTTTCTGTATTTTGCCCCAGGCATTTATCCCACTTTCCTCTGACAGAAGAATAGAAAACCACATTTGCAGTATCCGTAAATTAATTATACTTTTCCAGGCTTAAAATACAGTGACAGATCAACAAAACAGCAGCAGAAAACTAATTCCTTCAAAAAATATGAAAAAAGGAAGTTGTGTAAGATGGAGTAATTAATCTTGCAATAAAAATAATTGTTTACAGTTAAAATTAATGTAACATGCATTCCTCAGCAGATAATAAATTATGGGTTTTCTCATTAGCATTTGAATTGATTTCCTCTAATTTCTGAGGAACACATGAGCATGTGACTAGATTAAGTTTAATTGGACTACAGCTGGCGCTGATTGTGTGTGGATAGGCTGGGGGGGGCTGACTGATTTGGCATCTTCCTGCATTGTGTTTCATTGTCTGTTTCTTCCCTTTCAGCTTTTTCTGCAGAGATTATAAAGCCCTGTGAGAAATTCTTAGAGAATTAAAATGGAAAATAACCCTACGATTTGTGAACAATGCAAAATGTAGGTGAGGTGTTTATAGAAGGTCTGCGGTGTCAGCGAACCAATATCCAATAGCATGCTTTAAAGCCCAACTGCTATGCCATATGATGTGCAGATGAAAGATATTATCAGACAAGCGCTTGGGCATCTTGCTGCAGCAGTGTGTGGATAGGACAAGTGTTGCTGTTTAGCAGTGTGCTTCCTCACTAAGTGAATGTTAGTGCTGTCATAGGAGAAAGTTGGCTGGGATCTCTATTATGTTCCAGAGCTCAGTTCCGTGCTTGAAACAAAACTCACCTTCCTCTGTAGTTTAAGCTCAGAATGGGAACTGGAGCAGTTGAAGTAGGAGTATGAGCAGGAGTACGCATTCTGTCTTACTAACTCTGCTGCACTGGCAGCAAGCTGCGGCAGAAGATGAGATTTCACTGCTAGCTTTACTAGAGTTYCTCTGTCAGCCTGAAGCAGCCAGAAGTCCTTCTCCGGCAGTGGCCAGTAATAGCCACCTATGGAAGGGCATGAGATTAGCTCAAAAGTATASTGGTATTTCCCTGTGTGTTCTTCTAGTCTTCATCAATGTATAGCTCTGGGATTTCTTGTTCAAGAGGTGATAATATATTTAATAGTCTTAGATGAATTTTTCTTTTGTAAGTATGTCTAGCAGCTTTATGAATCCAAGTGAGCCTTTAGCATCCACAGCATCCTGCRTCTAATTTCTGTAGTTAACTGTGCACTGCTTTGAACTATTTTCATTTGATACTGTCTAGTTCTTGTATTAGAAAAGACTTTATTTTCAGCTTCTCCATGCAACTTGTGATTTCTATAGCTAGGATTGTGTATTCCCTGAGGCAACTCTTTAGCCTAGAGTCCTGCTGTCTTTAATCATTCCATGTAGAAGTCACTCCAAATCCCTAATTATCTTTGCTGCCCTTCTCTTTACATTTTCAAATTCTGCTACATCTTTTTGAGTTGGAGAGACCACAACTATATCAGTACTCAGGGTGGCTCATCCTGGATTCGTACAGTGACATAATGATGTTTTCTATTTTTTTCTCTACTGAGAAAAAATACTCTCTACTTTCTTTCTGAAGGCTGTAGATTTGTAGGTCAGATATTTGGGGAGTACCGTGCTAATCAGTGTGATTGGGGATGACAGAAGGCAGGACTACTAAAAACAATACAGAGGGCCACCTGTTGAAAATAGCATCTCATGCAAGAAGTGGGTTAATTTGTAGAAGACAAGAAGAGCACCGTCTCTTAAGATTTTTTGCATACTGAGAAGGGAAGTGGTTTCAGGAATCTGAAAATGACAAAATAGATTCAGGGGAAGAAGCAGTGAAGTTGGGTCCTATGTTAAGGTCATTAATGTGAAAGAAAAGGCTACAAGGTGTAAGGAAAAGGCACATGCTAATGGTGAGCAATTTAAKAAGAAATGCAAGTAGAGAGCCAGACTTACTCACAGTGTAATTCAATTCAGGCCAGCAAGTGAGGAAGCATCAGAAGAATGAATTTGGCTCATGCTGTATAATCTTGATAATCTTGATCTTTGATTCTGTCTGCCGTCTTTTGTCCTCCAGGCACTTCCCATCACAACTAAAGATGGTGAACAATGTTTGTTGGTGGTTCAGGCTGAACTTGAGACAAGTAACACATATGAGGGGGAAGTAGAGAAAATGTTTTAGAAGTCAAAGTTAAATAAAAATATTTTAACTAGTAGGTTCCTCTGTTTTCTGGAATTGTTTCTCAAATACACCCTGAGAAGGCAGACAAAGACATTCTCAGAATGACTAGTGGACTGAGAGACGTTATGCTGATGGTGTTTCTATAGACCTTTCTTCCTAAGCATGGTAATTTGTAGATAGGTCATATTTGACTAGAATAGGGGAGAAAATGGAAAAAGACAGTGTAGGAGGGTAACTTTCCAAAATAAAATAAAATAAAATAAATAAAAAAGAAAAAAAAAAGCCCAGGAAAAGAACATAGGAAAAAGTAAAAGATTTCGAAGTTTTGCTTGTACTTGGGTTGAGAAGTTGCCTATTGCATGAATGGCCTCAGTTTTTGCAGTGTTTCCTTTTACATCTGCTTTGAACATAATTGGAAATTCAGCGTTTACAACTTAAGAGATATTTGGTGCTCTGTAGTGATTACTATCGACAAAGTAAGAACATACGCAAAATTATCTGCCTACTTGCAAAAATATGCAAAAATATTCTGCCTACTTTGTCACTTTTTTTTTTGAAATTTGTTATTAGCTTTTGAAACATGCTCTTAAAGTCTGAGACATTTACCTGAAACATGTATGGGGGGGGGGGAAGGAGAGAGAGATTTTCTCTTTTTGGGACAGATTCCATCCCTAAATTTAATTCCCCCATGCTAGAATTTGGCCAGTAATAATACAGTTGCTTTGAGAAATGTATAATGGCATCTTAAACTTCTATGAATACTGAGGAATGTAGTTTTATGTTCCATCTGAAAAATAACGACTCCGGCAGTATACTGTATGTTAGCACCATGCTGAGACATAGGCTTACCACTGGTTTGAAGAAAAGACTACTCCCTTTTCAGGGAATAACAATACATCTAGGTTTTCCTTGGAGTATTTTCTATCAGATACTAATCAGACATTTGCTAGATATAAAAGGTTTGTGAGATTTAGGAAGGCTAGAGCCCTAGATATTCTGGCTACATACCAGCCTCTGGTATTCCATTTCTTGGGAATGGATTTGTTAAAGGAACATCTTGTAACAGGGGAAAAAAATCACAATACCAAATCTTACGTATCTTAGTTAAACCTAGATATAATTTTGTATTTAATTATATGTAGCAGTGTATTTACATAAATTCCTATTCATTTTTTGCATGACAATTGTGCCTAGAATTCATGTCATAGACCACCTACTTACTGTGCTCGAATCTGTTCAGACAAAAGGGCTTCAGCTAGCATAAGGTATCTTGAATGCATTTTTTCCAAGCTGTGAGTGTGAAGTGTCCTATGCATACCAAGGAAGGCAGGATTACCAGGCTAGTGATCAGCTGGTTAGAGATCAGCTGGCAGTGGGATGACCACTAGAAACAAGGCAGGAGGGGAAGTAAGCAAGARTAATGCTTTTGTGGTGCTTTCCAGAAAAAGCTGACTGCTTGTACTATGCCTACAATAAAAAATAGTACGCTTATTGCTGTTTCACTTAAGCATGAAAAATAATGATGCCAAGCTTAAATATAAAATAGAGCATTAAAAGAAGTAGTTAGGGAAAAAAAGGAATGAGAGAAGTTAATTGCGAGTCTGATTAGGCCTGTTCTGCATTGTGCTTTGTTACTTGTTTTCTACCCCTCTTGTCCCATCTCTAGCTATGAGCAAAAATAATCCGTACTGAAAAGTACAAATGTTCTTATAGTTAAGCATTAATTTGGAGGGATGCTGTAAGCTGCCAGCTACCCAAAGTCATTAAAAAAGCAGTGTAGTTACTAGGAAACCTTTTGCAATCAAGGGCTGTTGACAGCCCTCAGCCTTCACCAAATTGTTTCTTCTCTGATCATTTTATAAGTCTGCTTTCATGCAAGCTTCAAGGTTTTAGCTGGTCAAAATTTTAGTTAGTCTGAACCAGCCTCTTGCTTCAGTGGCACCTTCTGATCAAAGCCTACAGTACAATTTGACTGCAGCAAAATGTGCTGTGCTCCATCTCTAATTGGTTGGCCTGTCAATATGGGATTTTAGCCTGCCCAGAACTTCCAATCTTCCGTGCTTTATGTGCATTAAATCTTTCACCAACTACAAAATGCCTCCCCCCCGCCTCATACTTCGTGCTGTAGGAGAGCTATAGTCCATAACCTTTGTTTTCAGTTTTATCATAAATTGAAATACACACACACTTAAATTTTCCTAATAAATAAAGTGCTATGTTGTTCTAAAGCTGCCTTTTCACCTCATTACAGCTCAGCGGAGTGGAGAGTGATGTCATGGTTGACCCAGCACCAGCATGCCCATAAATGATACAGTATGTTCCCCCTTTTACTTCCTGGCTAAAGCACTGGGAAGGAGCTTAATATGAAATTCATGCCGTGATGACAGATTTAAAAGTTGCTACAGACTGTAACAGACAGCAACTGCATTTTGCAGACATACATGACACATACCACTCTCTTGTATTTTTAAGTGATGACATTTTCAGTTTAAAGAGTTATGTTTCTATTGCGTATTATGGCTGTCTGTCTACAAAATTAGGTAGGAGGAGGGAAGGAAAGGACAGGACAGAAAAAACACTGAATTTGATATAGAGCTCTGCTCAGAGAATATGTTGAATATTAATCAGTGGTTTGAGGGGCGGCACACACCAGTTTTGAAGCAGACTGCACTTCTGCTCTTTGCCTTTTGGGGGATTTTGGCCGTTTGGAGAGAGACAAAACGGTGAAAAGGGCCCCTCGCACTTTTAACAAGGAGACTGAAAACCCAAATGGTGCTAAATTGTAAATCTGCGAGCAGGAAACAAAAACTCCAAACATGAGGCACCCTTCTTTGGCTGGGCTTTCCAGGCAATTAAATAAATAGCCATCATGTGGTGTCTCCAGGGCAGTAAAACCTGCCACCGAGGAGAATTTACGGGAATGTGCTAGGGAGGATTTGCCTGATAGAGAGCTCTGATATTCTCCACTTGCATCTATGCCTGTGCTGGAGAAGCTTCTCATGAAAATAAAGCTTGACTGTAAATAAGAGCACAGGTTTATAACCTTGGCATCTTCTTTCACCCTCTGCTGGCGTCCTTTTCTGTAGCTACTCAGTAGTACACCATACATGACAGAAAAATAGTCACTCAAATTGATATAGAGTGAAGTTATGCAAATACGTAAGAATGGATTACTAGTTTTGCACTAGATCAAAAAACAAAATGATGCTGGCCTCTTACCAGAAGGCATTTAATACTGTTGCTGCAGTTTATGCTGCAGTTTATGCCAAAAAGACAACTTCTTGCACTGGAAAGTATAYTCATTAATTTCCTTCAGGATTCTTAGATTGCTGACCAGGATTTTAGAGTAGCTGGAGAAGAAGAATACCCTAGAGAATCCTTCCAGGTTTCACCTTGAGATGCATGTGTGCGAAATTTTGTGGTATTTTTAGATGCTCAGCACCCTCAAGTCAGAGTTGAGGGAAATCAGCATATTGCAGAGTTATGTCTGGTATTCATGGTAGGAATGCCCAGTCACAAGAGACATGATTAATAAAGCTTATGGTTTATGTACCTCAATATTGAGTTTCCAAATTTTGATTTAAGGAAGTCCTGGTAGCATAACCCATGGGGGCAAAACTTTCCTGCCCTCCATGAATGAAATGTTGCCATTCTGTTCAATATTCTGATTATTTATCGTGTAGAGCCTCCCCCTGTTTGACTGAAGCCAAATCCCCTCACATAAAGAGACAATTCTTACAAAGGAGCACAAAACTCCTGTTCCAGTAAGGTATCAGCTAGTGAAGAATAGAGCAACTTGAATGAAATCAAAAGGAAATTAAATCCTGCTGAGCCTGTAATTTTTTTGACTCTCAAAAAAGATTTGATGCCTTTTTTTGAGTTTCAAATGAGATCTAATATTTTTAACTTTCTTAAAATCGTGAAGTGCTAGAAATCTCATCAAAAGACTGATTGGGAGATTTCCAACTTTGGTCCTGAGTTGAGCTGGCTCGTAGAAAGGCTGCTAAAGTATGACAGCATATAAAGATCCTGTTGTTCAACAGAGGACCTGACATGAGGGTGATATTTCAATTATATGACTTATCTTTCAAAATATCCTACAATCTAGAATTTGTATGTCTGAGGGAAGAGTAAAACCTATTTAAAGATCTAAATGCTTGACTCTGAAATTTTGAAGGGATATCATGCTACTTTTTCCAGCTGATTTTATATGAAATGTTGTAATTAATCTTGACATAGGTAGTAGGATATGTTGTTTTCTGTCTTCTATTACAGCTGCCAGACCACTGGGAACATCTTTTTAATTCTCCGTTCAATCCAGTTTCCCACATCTATATCAATTTATCTTTGTCTCTTGCAAAGCCCCACTTAGCTGAGTGGCTCTCATTTGTCCCCTGACCTTTGACTGCTACTGGTTATGTTGAGTATAGGATAAGGAGGGGAAATTGCCATGAGAATGGTGTCTTTTTTTCTCCATCAATCCCTTGAGGAACAGCCTAGTCAATGCAGAAATGTGAGGATAATTTGTAAGTTTTAGCTTTAATTACAAATATTGTTTTTAATAATTATTGTCACTGCGAAGTGTGTATATATATGTGTGTGTGTATATATATATAAAAAATAGTGTTATTTAGAAAAATGTTATCATCCTATTTTCTGGAAGATCATGTGAGGGTATATTGGCAGAAACAATGCAGGTTTTATTCACAGCAAAAATTCCTTTGACATTGAATGCCATTTTTTTTTAATTATTGTTTTAAACCAGCAAATATTAGATTGCCCTCAGTTTGCTAGTTCCATTATTTTGCAGCCCATAGAGGACAGTTAATAATTTTTCAAAATTAAAATATTTTGAAGTGGAAGATAGCTGCTGTTATAAAATGGAAAGAATTAGAGACTGTTTAAAGCTAGTGGCCTGTTCTCCAAACCTGGAGCATGGAGTAGGAGCATGTAAAAGGGGAAATCACCAGGGACGAAATATTGACCATGCTGGTGGGTCCTTATCAAATAAGTGTAACAAACTAGAACACTATTAATCATTACTTTTCATATGTGCTTTGTTATTTTTTTCTAAGCAGTAGCATTAATAGTGATAGGTAATATTCTAAGCATAAAGTAAAAGTGGTTTGAATTCTTTGCAAATTCAGGTATTCTGGATTTCTCTCCCTGGAGACCTGAAACTGAACCTGTCGTGGAAGTATTTTGCCAAACCTTTCTCATGTGAATCGCCCACTAGATCTTGCTGACAAAATAGGCTGTCCTAAAACCCTACYGTTTTACATTCTTAATGAGCCCCCTGTGCAAGTGGTTGCAGTAAATTAGTAAAACTTATTACTGGAAACAAAATCATAATCTTAAACATAATTTAAAACTGTTAAACCTACAGGTTAACCTACACCAGGACCTAGCCTTTGACAAATTATATACAACTGCATGAACCTGAATATGATTGTCCAAAATGTGATTAGTAAATTATATGTTTATCTGGAATATAAGATTAACTCTGTGTGGTAAAAGCTTTCTGCTGGGGTTTGAGCATTGCCCCACCTGACAGGAATGGACATTTCCCTTCCAGAGAATTAGCAGTTTGCTCAGGGATTAGCAAACATTGGAATGGTTTTAGGTAACTATTTACTGCCTGGGCAGATAGTGATTTCTCCTGAACATGCCAAGTGAAAGACTGAGGAAACAGACTCATACCTGATGGCAGGAAGACTTAATCTTTTTTTTTTTTTTTTTTTTGGTTTCAGGACAAAGAAATACCTGAGAAAAAGTTGATTGAATAGCTTACAAATACGTGTTTCAGTGATGGAAGCAAATGTAGGTTCCAAATCTAAATCCTTTTCTATGAAAACAGAGTTGGGAATGGGAGTCTAATATGAAAGCCTATATGCATCTAACAGTTTGGCARCTGGAACCTGTAGGATGAGAGGAACTTTGCAACTAATCCGATCATGGGTCCATATATGCATTGTTTCCCTTTCTTCCCTATTCATTTCAGTGTTCTACTGTGTTGTCTCCATTAAAATGTTTGTTTATATATATTTTGCATTTCTCTTCGTATGGCTCCTGTAAAGGACAATTTCATAGTTCTGACAACCCCCAAAGAAACCAGTTTCTCCATGATGTTGAGCCTTGCAGTCTCAACAGTCTTGCAGTCTTGCAGTGACAGGCCCATGGAAGTCAATAGGAAACAGGCTGCTGCACCATAAGCTGCATGGGTCACTTCAGGATTTGGAAAGGCAGAACTGATCTGGAGGAAGTTATCTTCTAGTGACTTGCATTAGGCAGGTAAGCTCTCTGACCAGCTGCAGGATAATCAGGAAAGTACTTGAAAGCTGAGCATCCTGAGGGAGTTTGTAATAGGGCGACTCCATAAACATACTGACAAAATTTTATTGATACGTATCTGAGTGTGTATATCCTCTGGATTTACATATAAATAAATATATGTTGAATGCATTATATTATAGGCAGATATGTTGCAAGTCAAATTAAATGACCTGACTGAGTTCAGGTCTGACTAATACAGAACTGATGATGCATAAATAAGTCATCCTGTTTTCTTTATTTAAAAGTTTTGTTAAGTGGAAACCAGTCTGCAGATAATGCAACTGATGGACTTGATTGAAATCACTAGGCTACCTGTTTGGAGTTTGTGTGCATATAATTGCAGTTGCTCTGTTTAACTTTCTAAAAGTAAGTGGGTCTTCATAGCGATCTTGCTAACTTTAATAATGAAGTGTTCAAAAGTGGTGACTGCTTCTTTAGAAAGGACACTATGCATTAGTGTGAAGCAGAACACAACTGAATAGGCTGCGTTTGGCTGAGTTGCTGCTTGTATAAGTACTACAGAGCAGTAGTCTAGTGCATGGCTGCTCAGAAAGGATTGGCATGGGGAGAAGACAGCACAGATCGTACCATCCGTATGAGCTTAGAGACAAGGATACTGCAATTTGTGACATGAAGGAACATGCAGTACACAGCATGAGGACTGGCCTCATGCAGTTTCTTTGCCAGAAGTGGGACAGAGAGAAAGAACCAAAACAATTTGTTGTGGCATCCCATCCCAGCAACACAGAAAAGAGCGTTATAGGACAGGAATGTTTTATCATTTATGACTTTAAGCTGATAGTAATAACTTCTAGGTTCTCACATTGTTTTCTGGTAATTGCTTTTACAGAGATGCTCTGCAAACTTGGAGGCTGATACTACAAATCTTGCTCATGTGACTTGTCTTTAGAAATGCAAGTTATCTTCTTGGAGTCAGTGGTTAACATGTGAGCAAGCCTTGGGTTCTTGAGATGATACCTCATTCAACATCAATGAAGGAAAAAGGGCTTTCCTCTACTTTTGCCTATGTGTATAAAATACTGTAGAGGCTAGCCATATCTGCCTTTTATATGAAATATACATTATGATTGTAAGTCTGCTTTACTGCAGACTGTATTATTTCTCTTTTTTTCTCCCATGATTCTCACAAGATACTAGGATATTGCCTCTGATCTTTTTTACAGGTCAATACAGTTCTGAAAGTATGGCAAAGACATCAAAAATACTGAAATGAGACTTGCCAATTTACCTCATTTTGTGCAGGAGAGCTACATTCTGATTTGTAGCTCTGATTTGTAGAGGGGCATCTACTACATTGGATCACATGACTGATGTAGAAGTGTCTAGTGTTCACAGAATCACAGAATGGTTGAGGTTGGAAGGGACCTTTAGAGATCATCTAGTCCAATCTCCCTGCTCAAGCAGGATCCCATAGAACAGATTGCTCGGAACCCTGTGAAGACAGATTTTGATTATCTCCAAGGATGGAGACTTCACAAATTCTCTGGGCAGCCTGCTCCAGTGCTCTGTCACCCTCACAGTAAAACAGTTTTTCCTCAGGTCCAGATGGAACTTCCTGTGTTTCAGTTTGTGCTTGTTGCCTCTTGTCCTGTCACTGAATACCACTGACTCCATCTTCTGAGACTGTAAAGATRGATRGATTATAAAGATGTAAAGGTGTAAAGATTTTTATACACTTTAAGATCCCTGCTCAGCCTTCTCTTTCCCAGGTTAAACAGTCCCAGCTCTCTCAGCCTTTTCTCATATGAGAGATGCTCTAGTCTCTTCGTCATCTTAGGCCCAGTGAAGTGGCCCTTTGCTGGACCTGCTCCAGTAGCTCCATGTCTCTCTTCTACTGGGGAGCCCGGCRATGGACACTACACACCAGATCTTGCCTCACTAGCACTGATTCGAGGGGGAAAGATCAGCTCTCTTGACCTGCTGGCAACTTTCTTCCTAATGCAGTCCAGGATACTGTCGTTCATCTTTGCCCCAAGGGCACATTGCTGGCCCCTGGTCAACTCATCATACACCAGGACCCCCAGGTTCTTCTCTGCAGAGCTGCTTTCCAGCAGGTCAGCCCCTGACCTGTACTGGTACRTGGGGTTATTGCTCCTAGGTGCAGGACCCTGTAATTCCCCATATTGAACTTCATGAGGTTCCTCTTTGCCCCTCTCTCCAGCCTGTCAAGATCCCTGTGAATGACAGTGCAGTCCTCTGGTGTATCATGCATCCAATACTTCATGAGCTTAGTATGAGGATATTATGAGAGWAAGTGTCGAAAGCTTCACTGAAGTCCCGGCGGACAACATCCTCTACTCTCCCCTCATCTCCCCAGCCAGTCATTTCATCTATCAGGTTGGTTAAGCATAATTTCCTCCAATGAATCCATGCTGGCTACTCCTGATCACATTCTTTTCCTTCATGTTCCTGGTATCTAGGATTAGCTGCTAATATTGGCTGCTAATATGCTAATAATGATTACCAGTTTGCTTCCAGTCTTTATGAAGTTGTGGTGCAAAGCATGATCAGGASTTATGCTTTCTGGGACCCAGAAAGCCTGGCCTGACCAGTAGGAGTAGTAGTAGTTACAGTGAATCACAGCAGCTTCTATCTGGCTTCAGGAATTCATGCACTGGATGGTAACCCAAAATTAACTAAATGTTGTGGTGAAAGTGTTCTCGCATGTTCACGTGTTGTCGGTACTGTTTTTGGAGACTGTAACATTGARAGCGTGGGATTTTATAGATTTTTGAGTCAGGGGAGTACCCAAATAACTTGGAAGGGAGGAATGCATCACAAAATAGATATTAGTGCTCAAAACACTTCCTACAATTATCAATCTATGTGCAAAAAATTAGACAGGCCTCTCATTCCATTTGAAGGGAGCTTGTGTTAATGTGTTAATACCTGCCATGCCTGTGTGCTCTCAGAAGCATCTCTTTTTTTGTGATGGGTACAAAAAGTTTTGTAACAGTGTCTGCGACGCTGACAAATTCCATCTCATTGCCTATTTGTATTCCCCGTGGTCTATCAGTGTCAGTCATCTTCCTAGTTCTGGAAATAAAATCTTTGAGTAAGGACTCTTTTCCTTGCTGTGTTTTACAGCACCTTTCACACCAGGTTCAATTTAATGATTGTGTTAATGCAAATATATAATAAATAAAAGAAAAATCAATTAATAGACCATATTCAAGTGGATAGTCAAACCAATGAATAGCAGTGATGCCAAAAAGATCGCAGAAAGTGTGCAAGAGATTAGGTTGAAACCCCTATATTGTTCTTTAGGCACATGTTGCACATATTATAGCCAATGGAATTTTTGTAATGTGATATGCAAGAAAACCATATTAGTGAAAATTTGTTTACAGTTGCTCAGGCTTCCAGTCAGCTGTGGTGCTGGGAAAGCTGGAATTTACCAACAAAAGATAAAAGGCCAAATTTACTGATATTAAGTAGTAACTTAATAATAGTAACTTACCTCACCAATCATGCAATTGGGATCAACAGGCAGTAAACCTGGATAAAGTATGACAGAGGATGACCAACACTGACAGTGCAAAATGCATTTTTTTAATGGTAGATGATGTTTACCTAGGAGTGATGGGATAATATTTTTTGAGAGGGGAAAAAAGGCTGAGCAGCTGAAAAMCAAACTAAAATGTCTTGAAATAGGAGAGACCTCTTTATCTATCATTCAGAGTCACTAATCTTTTGTAAATAAATATCAAGTTAAATTTGCCTAAAATTATCTCAAAATGGAGTATGGCTTATCTCTGCTATTTGGAGATGATCATCTAACCATCAAAATACTAGAGGGGTTTTGCAAGGCTAGGTTGTGGATCTCTCTTTTGCTGAGTGTCGCTTCCTGTAACTGCTCCCCAACGGGATGGAAGAATTCACAATCTGGYAATGCTCTGACAGAATTTTCTCTGTTTTCAGAGGACAACAGAAATGTTACTGTATTCCCGTAAAATTCTTTTTGAAAGCAGATTTTCTGCTCTTTTTCTCTTCCCTTCTCTCTTCTTTCTCGGATAAAGTATTTTTATTCTCCCTGTGCTAAGTGTAAAGTTTTGAGTAGAAATTAGCATGATCCAAAAATTAGACACTCTGAATAAGAAATCTATTATAAATGTGACTGTTTATATAAGAATCTGATTGAAGCTTTCTGGCTGTTCACTACAATAATTAGTCAAGTATTATATTCAAGGAATATCATCTTGGCTCCAGGGCCTGGATTTGGACTGGTATTAGCTGTGTGACTTGAGACGATGCTAGTGCTGTTACTGGGTGCCCATTAACAACTGCTGTATTTTATTTGACTGGTAGATTAAATACTGTGAAGAAGCAGGATTCATCTGTTAGACAGTTGGAATAGGTTGGACAAAGGCTGTTGGAAATGGAATTTATTAATCCCTCTTCCCCTGGCCCAAAGCTTAATCCCAGGGTATCTTTCTAGGCTGCTTTCAGGATGACCTGCTCTGTGTTTTGGCATTTCCAAGACCAGAGTGACTGCAGATAACCTTCTCCCAAAGCTCCTACTATGTTGAATGTAGTTTCAGTATAGCATTTACGTATTTACGTAGTAAGTCTATTTGGAATAAGTTTTAAATATATCAAAATCAGTACAGTTAATTTTTGATACCTTTACTGTTGGATTTGGGTGTTTTTTTTTGAAGTCTTGAAAATTGTATCTGTGCTTTTTAGCACCTAAATGTATTAACTGATAGTTATGCTCACTAAAAATTGAAGTTGTGGTTTTGAGCACTGCTCTATTTCATAAATGTTTTAGATAAACTTGCGCTCAAGTGAGACCAATGTTTTAATCCCATTTTACTATGCTACTTGCCATATATTCCTTTAGGACACAATTTGCTTTCTCTTCTTGGGTATTAGAAATAGACCAGACCAGTAAGTCTATTCAAAGTTTCCTCACCTTGTTTTATAGGCGTTTGACGATGTCTTTGAATATTCTCTTCAATCTCTGGGGAGACATCTGCTAAATGCAGAAAATTCTGGTACCTTAGCATCATTACTTGAGAAGGAAAAGTCTTTTGGCTTTAGCTGAAAATCTTGTAAGCAGATACTTTCAACGCTAAGATAAGATGTGTTCCAAAAATGTTTAAATGGATGACTTCATGCTTCATTTTATGATATTCCTGGAATACTGTTACAAATACAATAAATGTTCATTTAATCACGAATACTATGCTAGTTGTCATTTGTGAGACAGTGCAATAAAGTCCTCACAAGTTCTAAATGGCCTATTTTATATAGAATACAATATTGTTGAGCTATAGCAGTGACGTTCGTTTTAGGCTCAAGGATTTAAGTTTTAAATTGAAGGGTCTTTCTCTTATTTCGCCATGCACATGACTTCCCGTAGAAGTTAATCTCTAAATGTACTGAGTCCTACCATTTTATAACACATTTTATAGGGGAAGATAATTGCTCTTGTGGTGCTCTTTGCTCTGATTTTCTTAAGTTTATTCTAGAAATCTGCTGCCTATAAAAACTAACAAGAATATCAGCGTCAAAATAGTTTTCCTGTGGTAGTACTGCCTAAACATAACAAATGAAGCAGATATGATGCACGGTTTATGCATACTCTTTGTATGGTTGTGAGTGACATTTACCACTTGGCATAAGATATTTACATCCGTTCATCAAAATATGACTCCCCATTGCAGTCTTCTAAAGCTAAGCCTGTAATATACATGATTATGGTAATTTAAAAACGAAACATAGTGTAGAAAAAGAACATGATAAATGCATATCATCTTACTCTTTATGGCTCCAGTAAATTTTGTACCTTAGGCTACAGCGAATACATTTGGAGTTTCCTGTGCAACAATCATTTTGGAAATGAGTCAGTCAACAGGCTTTTCCTTCCTCATTATTACTTAGCCTAAAGATCTTAGGAATCTGTTTTTGTTTCATTATCAATTTATTTCTGAGAAATATCATTGCTGTTACCTAGTACTAAAAACATAATTTCTCTTCAGTTTGTAACTGGGATAAAAGTAAATTTTCTACCTATTCTGAGAAACTACTTCTCTGCCCAGATATTTCATTGTCCGCATGATGCTTTAATCTATAAATTAATACAACAGATACTCTTCACAGAGCCTCAGAAAGGAGAAAAAAKGTGTTTTTTACTGGGATCGAGTAATCAGCTAGATATGCTAGTTCTCTTTATTTGCAGAGCAGTAAATCCTCTTAGCAAGTGGAATAAAGCAGTGAGAATAACTAGGAAGGCATTTGGTGAATTACACAAAGGGTGTGTGGTTGAGACCTTTTCTGGAACGCAGGCTGCAGTTTAGCTGTCGAGGCACTATCATTCTCCTCAAAGGTGAAATGATTTAGAGGCCTAGAGAAACTTAATTTTTCTTGATCACCATGTGCAACCTGGAATTTTAATGGCAGGCATAATTAATTCTTCTGATGTTAATCATCAGGGCTGGGCTCCACAATTATCAGCCTAGTGCAGCTGGGGCATGGTGCAGACATGAAAAATTAGGAAAATGAATCAGTAATAGGGTGGCAGATTTAATCTGCATCATGAAAACAAAGTTAAAAAGAGGGAGATCGAGAGAATTTCAGCTGAAGCTTTTGTGCCAATGAGCACTGACAGAACTGAAAAATGTTGCCGATGTCCAAAGTGATTGGTAATTACCAAGCCATTGAATTTTTTATTGTCAATTTATCATTACGCCAGAGGTTAAATTTAACATCTTCTTCTAAAGCCATCACTCTAGGAGGAAGGCAAGCTTTGCATCACGTGGTCCAGGAGTCAGTGAAAGGTTAATCAGGTATTCCTTTAGTTTGTGTGTGCTTCCAAATCAGTCTTTTTGTGTCCTTTATGCTGCATACATACCGTGGGGTATTTTCTAATTTATATTACCTGTGCATTTCAAAAAAATATTAGATTGCATTCCTCAGCACAGCATCATCTGTCTTGCTGTGTATTTATAATGCAGTATTTTCATACTTCCCCAGGCATATTTTACACACATTTTAATATATATATATGTATATAGAAATTTTATATATACAAAGAACTGTATGAAATAAGGCAAGCATTTCTCAAGTAACAAAAAGAATAATCTTAGTGTCTAAGAGCATTGCAGGAATTAATAAAATACAGATACAACTTGTTACTTTTAACTTCTAAATTGTGTTCTTTGGTTTAAGCTTTTTTTTTTTTGTTTGTTCAATTCTGATGCCATGTTGCTTGTGAGTGAGATAGCGTTCCAAACATTTTGGAATTTGGGGTTGTAAGGGCTGGGGGAAAAGCTTTCTGAATTTTGCATCTTATAGAATGCCTATTGCAGTTTTAGCATTTAGCAAATGATAAATATTCACCGTTCATAAAGGAAGCACACGTTGGTCCTTTGAATATTACTTCTCAAGAATACTTAGTAAATAGTAGGGTCGTTATTAATGCAAAAGCCATAGAAGACTGGAAAAAAAGACAGCATCTAAACATCCTTGTAATAGAAATATGTGATAGAAATATACATTGATCTATTGAGGGCCAAACTGAGCCCTAAAGTATGTGGAAATCTGTTCAATGGAATAGTAAGRTTTGTGCTTCTCTGATTATTGGATCTGTCCCCRAAAGTCCAAATGCATATTCTTATGCTCATTGCTATTTATCTGCCTTTTAGCACAGTGTTAAATATGTCTCTGTCTACCTCAGTTTTGCTGAGTAATCTCACTTCTATTTACTCTATTTTTTTTGTGAACGTTATATTTATTTTAGATTCTAGACTGTGCTCGGATTAAAGGAATTGTATGCATTTTCTATAAATTAAAAATGGAAATGGCCTTTAGGGGAGAGTCAATGGAGGAATCAATGCATGCATTAATTACTGCAATTCATTACCCAAATAAACACAAGACTCAGCCTTTTCCTGGATACAAATTTACAGATATAAGATGTTTACAAGAGACAAAGGCTTGTGATCCTGCTCCTGTTAATCTACAGATCAAAGTATGTGAACCCATTCCTAGCAGAGGCTCCTTTGGGGATACCATAGCTGGGATCAATCCCCACATGCAGGCAGTGAATTATTGCTGCTGAATACAAAAGCTGCTCACGTGACATGACTGTCCCCTAACAACAGGGACACCCGCTCCAGATAATGCTTTAGAAGAGCTTGTTTACTTGATACCCCAATTTTCTATAATTAAACCATAAAGCAATACCTGTACAATGACCTCTGATTCCCTTCATAGGCAAATATATGCTTCAGTTCATAGCAGCTACTCCGTCATTTGGAAGAAAAAACATGAAAATGTAATCTTTAGCTTCCCAGAGGCTTTCTGGAATATAAATAGGAAAGGATAGGAAAAAGGAAAGGTTAGGAAAAATACAGGAAATAAAATTATACAGAAAAGATTCAGTGATTTATTARAAAGATTTCATATTCTTTTGAATTAGTATCCTGTCTCTTCCTTAAGAAGAGACTAGAAGAGCATTGGAAGAATGATTTTTTTCTAACAGCATTTGGATGCCTTCCTTGATGGTATTTTATAGGTGCATATTAACATATGAAGGTTGATATTCAAACCGTGAGCACAGAGCATGATTTGAATTTCACTGCATTTCCTGTGGCTGCCATTGTGGGTGCAGGCTCCCAAGTCTCCCCAAGTCTCGGCAGCTCGCTGCAGAACACATACTAGCCAATTCCTTCTTTCCTGTTGGTGCACTCAGCTATTTTAATTGAATTCTGTCCAAAACTGCAACTAATTAAGAATCAATTCAAGACCATTAGTAAGTGGGACTAAGCTAGCCAGTGTTGAATATTTCAAAGGAGTTTGCTTCAATGAGAGGAGTTCTTGGATAGGGGGAAAAAAACCCACAAACAGATTAAAGATAGTGTAAGGACCTTCTCCAGTTAAACTAAACAACTAATGCTACACAGAAAGATGCTGAACTTGTAGTCCTCTCTAATTGATCTACTTACTATTCTTAAAGAAACTAAAGAAAAAAAAACCCAAACAAACAAAAAAAAGCAACAAAAAAACAAAACAGGTATTCCTATGTGTTAGTCATTCAATAGCTATTTATAAACATCAGCAATTGTTGCATTTCACAGTCTCTCTTCATCAGAGAAACATATGTTATCTCTTTTCAGACATGTTAACCTTAGAACTGTCAAGACATTTTCTCTTCTTTGGGCTTTGTACTTCYACAACATCTGTTTGTCTGCTCCGCATTGCCTGCAGATGTATTTTTTTTTAATTTGTTAAGGGGCTAGGATGCCATATTTTTGACAGCTGTAGTTTTGTTTCACCACAGAACAAAACTTTGCTAAAAATGCTGTGCTTTGAGGGAATTACTTTATTCTCATTATTCCTTTAGGCATATCAAATTTTCCCCCTAATCTCTTGCTRTTATGAGCTCTATTAATGAGCTGAYGGTATGGACAATCTTTTTAGGAGGAATAGAAGAAACAATATATGATTGATTTTGATAATTACTGTGGGAATGCATACAACTAGATTGAGATAGTCTAATATTTAAGTACTAAAATCACACAGTAAATTGAAAGTACAAGCCTGAACGTATTATGTGGTAAGTCCTAAACCTCACAATGACCTTAGCTTRTGAGAAACTGCTTGGATGAGATTTCTTGATTTGAGGCAAACTAAACATAGTGAGAAATCTACTGTGATYGTGTTTACGAAAAAAGTGTGCAGAGCTGTTTATATTCCTAGCATGTGAATATGAATATACATTCAATGAAGACTTTGGTGCATGTATAAGTTATTACTTATGCCTGATRYRYATTTTAGATATTTTGTAGAATAAATTAAGAATTTACATAGTATGTTACCAGGAACCTTCATTATTTCAAAACACCAATTCATTTGACTGCAATGGAAAGAATGTGTTAGAACATCTTTCCAGTATGCTTGTTTGAAAGATAAGGTTTTTGGCCATTTGATCGTTTATTTTGTGGTCTAAGCTTTACTGCCAAACAAATGTTGTGTGCTCAGTGCAACATTCTCTTGCAAGAAATAGCAATTAATATGACCAATCAGAACAATCATAAACAGTAAAGAAATTTTGCATTCTTTACMTTTGTAGAAAAAAAGGAATGTTTTCTGGTCAGGAATGGAAAGAGCTCCATATCGCGGTTGTTTGCATCAGTCCTTGCTTTGGATACATGGATAACCTATTGATAGAGAAATTTATACTCTTTGCAAATACTGTTCTTAGAAGMTTTACCTTTTTTAATAAGCTTCTTTAGCTTCTGTGAAAAAAGAAACAGAGTTTGGGTCTGTAATGACAGTTCCTAGTGAGAACACCAGAGGAAAAGAATTTGGGAGGAGAAGGAAAAAGGCTGCTTTAGTGAGGCTGGAAATAAATCAGGACTGTCTGTTAAACACCTGACATATTTTTTAAAAAATATCTTAGTTACTTCATTTTCAGTAAATCCAGATCTAGGCTGACATTCAACCAGGTAAATGACTGACAGAATATCAACAATTGTGAAACTCTTTCTTTTTAAAAAAGGGAAAAGAGCAAATAAGTAATACCAGCTTCTTATTTCTTATGGGCTTTGTGCTGAGATCTGAGAAGGATAAGAATGCAGAGTCTTCCTACGTCCTGGTCATAGCTTTTGACTTTTGCAAAATAACATGGAAAAGAATGAAGTGTCACTTCAGAGTGTGTAGAAGGACATTTGGAATGAGAAACAGACTAGGAGAGAAATGACTCGTATTTCCATGTCAGTGGAAATCCACGGACCAAACACCAGCCCTCAGGTGAATAAGCCTCAGAACAACTTCTAGACACTGTAAAAAATATTTCAGATTAGTTTTACAGCCATCCCACATCTCTTGGGAAGAGAATTTTACTAACCTAGCCAAATGACATAAGCAATATCCATTTTATTTTTTATTAAGAGATGATTTGACTGTTTTTCCATTTCTGTTCTACTGTCAGTTAGAACAGTAAAGTCTCTTAGGTTGAGCTGAAAGAGGTGGAGCTCTCCCATCACTTCAATTTCCTGGAGTCTGTGTTTCTTTTAGTAGAGTTAAAATGCCTGTTTCTACTGTAGGCTCATCTATCATAAGCTATGAGGATCTTCTTATGCTCAGTTATGGCCAGCCTGGCCAGCATAGCAATACAGCTGCAGAACTATTCTGTCAAGTTCAAGTGRCCTTCTCAGTTTGTATGTGGTGTCCTTTGGATTTTAGTTAAGAATATCTTCTTTATATAGCTTCAGTTTTTGATTCTGTCAAACATGTTCCAGACTGATCATCTCTCTCTGTGAGGTCTCTGAAGCTCTTTAGTGGCTGTTGCTGGTTTTAGGTAAGGATTCTGGTAGCTATGTCATGCTAGTATCTGACAGGATCTTGGTAAAAAGGTTAATAAGCTACAGGAGGTCTTATGTCGGGTAATGACTTCTCATTGGCTAAAATTTCTGAGACTGTAAACTGAAGTCTGAATCATCATTACTTTTATTTTTACTTCTTGGCATATATCTACTTGCTTTCTTTCCCATGGACTTTGCCAACAACTTTTTCTCATAACTGCCAGCAAGATGGAAGCTACAAGACTCTACCATTGCCCTTGTCTTACTTTCAGAAACTTATGAAACGCATTTTACATCCTTGCAGGAAGATCTTCCTATCTCTGAAAAAGGAACTGAAGGAGATGAGAGAGGGGAAACATGGTTCTTTTTCCTCCTTGTCTTGGATATATACAGTACTCCCTTACTGCTTCTCCTCCAGTTTGGCCTCTCTGACGAGAGCTCTCCCCTCTCGCTCTSTTGGAGCAAGGGCTGGCTGTTCCCAAAGGAAGGGGGAAGCCGAGGGTACCTGCAGCACGGGCTGGGCAATGACTTCACTTGGAGGGTGCAGTTGTACAGCTCCTGAGCTGGGCAAGCTGGGGTGACAGCAACAGGTCCTATCAACAGGCCAGTGATCATGAAGCAAAAAAGCAAGGTAACAAGTCCAAAGTCAAGCTGTGAAAATCAAGCAACAGTTCAGGAATAGGACTGGTGTGAGTGCACCTATAATGTGGCACAGGCAAGAGCTGAGTGCCCAGGTATGAGGCTTCAGAGCACATGGGCAAAGAGTGTGAGTGGAGGTCTCAGGAGAGGCTGGTCAGGGCAACTGAGGTCTATTAGTGCCTTCAGGGCCCTGACAGAACTTTATGGTTTACGATTCAATGTGCATTTCTCTAACTTTGCATTCTCCTGCCCCTGAATTCTTTTTCCTATGCCACCAAAATGAATTTACACAATGTCTCTGCACTTCCCTACTTGCCCTCTACTCCCAGCTCTGTCTTTCTTCACTGGTCTAAGAGTTTTAATACAAAGTGACACCAAGAACAGTTAAAACCTTGTTATAATGTCACTTGGGGTTTGAATAGAAAACAATATTTATTTTAACAAATCCAGAGCCTCATAGCAATTTTGCTGTTGGCACAGTGCTGCATACCACGGCTGCTTGGAACTTCATAGCCCCAGCAAAGACATTTCTACTTCCTAACCATGGCTGCTTCCTCAAGAACAAGGGGAGTTTTTCTCTTATTTGCTAAAGGAATGATGCTTATGACACACAGTTGAACCCATCTGATATCCTCCAACAGGAGGCAGGGGTCCATGTGCACTCAATCAATATCATTTTAATAAATCATAGCTAAATGAGGGTGGRGGCAGGACAGACAGGAAATAGGTATGTTAACATTCATTTGAAATGATTGTTGCCGATAAAGGCATCCTGCTGGCTCTCCCACTCAGTTGGATAGTAAAGCAAGGTCACAAAGCATTAGGGAAATGGAAAAAAACAGTGATATGAGAATCATGGATGTTATAGGCAAGGAACAACATTATTAGGAACTGAACTGTGCAGTGGCAAGGACTGTATATTAGCCTATGTTTTGCTAGTGCTGATACTGACTGTTACAAGGCTTTGCAGTCCTTAAATAACTCCCTATAGCAAAGTGATTTCTCCATATAATTTAACTCAATTTGTTACTTATAATAGTATAAACATACAGATTGACTTTAAAACATTTACATTTTTGCCTGTGCAGCAGGAAGAAAAAGCCTGGAGTGAAACAAAATGTGAATACAACTGACATTGCCTTCTCCCCTCCGTGCACTTAGCACAAGCTTCCTGCGGAAGCTCGCTCAAGGGGTGCCCGCTAAGCTCTTTTATGGCTTCTGTTTCAGTGGCACTGGAAGCCTTGCACTTATATGAAGCTGTTTATTCAGATACTAGCTTTCTCRGTTTTTCTTCATATGAAATAAAATCGAGCCTTTGGGATTTTTATTATTAATGGTAAATGCTAGTGCTATAGTATCTGATCAACAGTTTTTTCTCGGGTTAGGAAATTCTGCCTTATTTACAGCTATTGACCCCGTTATCTCCCAGCTCTACCAAAAGATACTAAAGTACATGAATGTCCTATGAGACAGAATGGACTAGAWGATGTAAAAATGTACATCCTCATTCCAAGTTTCTCTAAAATTTCTTTGAAAAAACTTCTAAGTTTAGAAATACTCAGATAAACTTTAGAGTTGAGGATTAGTTGTGGCACCATGAAGTTAGTGGGCTTCTGCCATGGTTTTGGGTTTTGGAGATTTAGACAATATGTACTGAGCCAGTATGTTTTGCACTGGCGATCACCTATCAATTACCCTCGCGTGCTATTGGCATAAGGTGGAATTGAACAGGGTGAAAGGAGATAGAAGTAAAATATCAATAGCGRGGCAACCGTGAGCTGACTAGAGAGGCAGAGAGGTGTAGTAAAACTTGAAAGAAACCATGCAGTGTGATGGCATGCCTCATTGGTCAATATGAGTAGGAAGAGGACATAAAGTAAATTTGCACCTGAATAAGTCCAAGACTATAAAAAGTCACTCATTCTGACCTTAAAATTTGTAAGTATCCATAAACCTGTTATATATTTTGTTTTCAGAACATGCTCCTGGCATCAAACCACATAGAGGCAACTCATTCTTTCGCCATTAATAACAGGATTTTGTTTAGCCGAACAAATTTGCTAGATCAAATGTGACAAACATAGAATCTTTGCATGGTAGCAAACTTTGATTACAGCACAAAAATGTTATGAACCAAGGTCCTTATTTTTAATTTTAATCAAATTGTATGGTTGCTGCGCCTATCGGAGGAAGTGGGGCTCTATGGGATGTGTGCAGCAATCCACCCGTGCAGATTAGAATGTACAGCTGTGGTCTAAAGAGCTGAATATCATGGCCACCTAAACTGCCCGTGCCTTTTAGGGGCATGAGGTCTGTTTGCATAATTGACTTAGGCTTGTAACCCTCATTCAGGTAAAACTGGTGCTGTAGGCAGGATTTATGCAAAATCTTTAGCTGAGACTTAAAAAGGAATTTACTTTTGAAGTAATTTCTTCTTTCCTTCCTTTTTTCTTTTCTTTCTTTTCTTTTCTTTTTGAGGAACATAAAAGAGTCCATAGGGCAGCAGTATATAAAGACAAAGACAGGCTGAATATTACTTYTTGCCAGTGATGCACAAGTGTTAGTCAAATGGAGAGATGACAGTAGAATAAGGAAACAATTAAACTTCAATAAAAGAAAATAAGGAATAACATTCCAGTCAGATCTAATCACATTATGTATAGCATAACTTTCAAATTGGGAGTCCATAAAAATGAACCACAGAACCACACCTCAGCCAGTTTGTCTGGCATCCGTCCTGTATAATAAGCCAGAGGTTCCTCGTGGCACAACTCCAAGGCAGTTTGAAACCATGTCTGCAGTGGGGATGGCACTGAGCCACATTTCCAAAGAGGCAGAGTCGTTTTTCTGGTGGGAAAGGTCAGGCAGTACAAAGCCGTGAGGGATTAGATTCCCTTTTTCGGTTTTTTCTCCATTTTTCCTCCTTCAAATATATTTCTTTTAATAGTGAAATTAATTCACAAACAGAAAACCTGCAATTACAGTAGTGTTAAAGATCCATTTAAACTGACAGGCAGCAGGAAATCCAGAAGAGTAACCTGGCTTGTATCATTATAAAAGTTAGTAAAGAATTTGATAAGTTGCTGGTTACCTCTTCTCTGTATTGTAAGTCTCTTTCCCAACAAACAGTTTAAACTCTTATTTAATACTGATAGAAGGAAGAAGAGCCTATAAAGGATGATCTCATTCTCATGTCTTACATCTGATTTGTGCAATATGTGCATGAATAGTAGTAGTTAATTTACGTGTATCTTCTATTTTAAATAATAAACTTATTCATAATGCATAAATGGACTCCATATGTGACCAGACAAATCATCCCTAATTTTCATTATGGGAACACATATGGGAACTGTGCTCACCCAGGGCAGAATCCTGGCTCTATTGAAGTCAATGGCAAAATTCCCAATTATTTTTCAAGGGCCAAGATTTCACCCTTGATGTTCAGCCACCCTAGTAATACAAAGAACCAGTGTTGAGAAATAGCATCCTGTGCTCTTGTTCTCTCTTCCCACACCTCATATAAGTTTGAGCAAAGACTGAGTTATCACTGAATTAATGTAATCCATTCCTCTGAGTTTTCTAGCTTGCATCAAATTCTCAGCTTGGGGTGAGAGGGATCCAGATTTACAGTCATAGTAGCCACACAGTTCTCTTTTAATGTTACTAGTATCAATTATTGCAGAGTTTGTTGCAGATAGAAGAGACAAGGCAAGACAGAGAAGAAGATTTCTAGGAAATGAGATAAGCACTAGAGCATGCTGGAGAGGAAGGGCAGTATGGAGCTTCTCAGCAGCAGGGYGCATGTCTTAGGGGAGAAAAGTCTATGGTATCCTTTAGCCCAGTCTATGACTCAGGGTTGAATCTGGCTAAACAGAAATTTGAACTATTGGTTTTTCTGTGTAGCCCTCCATTTCATTGAACTTTTCAGACATGGAGAAAGTGGGTAACATGCCGATGAGTTGTTCTTGCAATCTGATTTCATTCCCAAGAGCCTTAGAGATATTGGAAGTGATATGATAGGAAATGTCTTCTTCATGTGAGCAAGATGCAGCCATCCTCCCTGGGATTGGTGCATATCAGAGGAAACTTGGGAAATTTGAATTTGAGACAAACCACCATGTAGCTCATGTGGGGCAGAGATAAAATCCGTATATACACTGGTTGCACTTGATTGAGAACTGGAATCAAGCCCAAGTTCCTCTGAAATTCTGTGTTGTAACRTTTTCTCCTCACACATGGACAAGAGATACATTCTGAGAGGGCCTTTAGTGAAACTTGTTCAGATCATTGTGTTTTCTCTCGAGTGAGATGGAGCTTTATCTCAGTCATTCCAGAAATGGATAGCTAATTTCTAAGTCTGGCCCTGATTCAAATTCACGCATCTCCCAAATTCACACAAGTTTAGGCTCTAGAAACTTTGTCCACATACAGTCTTTTAAATATTTATTCTTACTGGAGCTAGCAAATGAGAGACATTCAGGTCCACAGAACAAATGGGAATATTTTATTTAATAATACAATTTAAAAAATGTTCAGAAATTAAAAATAAACACCAATTTGAAATGAAAAATGAAAAWTTTCCAGTTAGTAATTGTAACAACRTTCTGAGTATCTGTTCTTTTTGCTCCCTTTTTTGACTATAATGTAGATGTTAACCCCGTGTAAGGAGTAGACGATCAAGCTCCATGTAATATCTGGGAAGCTGGTTAATAAAAGGTTGGAACAATCAMTTATACTAATACCTTAGGTTTTAGCTAATTTCCCTCTGGAAGTTGTTTTTCCATTTTATTTTGTCTGCATTTTTATTTTTCAGCACTAGGACATGACAAGATGTGAATTATGACCTATTCATTCATGCCCAGTTTCAACACAACTGGGTGTGAATTAGTACTCCATAACTCATGTAGTGGAGTGTCTTATTACAATTATAAAATTTTATTAGAAAATGTTTTTTAATATTTATATTGTTAATTAAATGATGATGAGTCTCATAAATTCTGAACAATGAATTATGTTGTATTAGGCACCATTCAGATTTTATCTGTTAGCCAATCAGGGTACACAGATTTCTCTGGCTATTATTTAATATGCTATATAGTAAAGTTGGGATATGATTTTTTTTTTATTTCCTATTCAGATAGAGATTATCAGGAAATTCTYACTGCCTATTTGTAAATGTAAGAGTCAGTATAGAAATATTATTTCCTTTTAYGGAAATAAATTCATCAAATGTAGGAAAGAGCATTAAACTTCATTTAGAAGGTAAGAAAAARCTTTGTCACATAAATCTTGGGCAATTAAGCAGTGCTATTTTTGAGGGCAACAGTGGTCTCTCCTAAAGATCTACCTGTTTACTTTTGTGAAACACCTTAATCTTCAAAATTTTGGGTCTGGCTCTGTGTTTTTTCTCCTTTGTAAATTTGCTGTAAAGCCTCATTTCTGGTCTGTTTGTGAAAGCACTTAAACACGTTTAAAGTCAAACATATGCTTTAGTGCTGTCCTAAATTAGAGTGAGATCTGGAGTAATCTCAGGCATACAGAAATTGAAGATCAGATGCATAGTGGGAATTGTAATTCAAGATAGATGAGAATTACATGACATTAGTAGAATAAAGATATCCYTTTTCTGATCGTTAGTCATAAAATAGAAAACATACCAGCTACATAAATGATATGGAAAGATGTGGCAGCCGGAATGAGTTAGGTAAAAATGAGACTTGTTCAGTACACAACTTGACCCTCTTGGCATAATATAAACATGTAAACATTTTTTTTTTTTTAAATCCCCATACACCTTTCTAATCAGTTTCTGTGAGAATTTCAATTTGAATATAATTGTATAAATTTAATACCCRTGCAAGTGGAATTACTTTGAGCCATGTAGAGGGAAGGTCCGAAGAGGTCAGAAATTCGCTGCCTCCCCGGCCTTTGGCTTTCTTGAGTGCAGAGAGAGCGAGGTCGCGGTCCCAGGCGGAGGGCTGATGTGCCAGGGTTGCCGGGCTGAGTCCTTCGGGTGGTGGGTTATGCCTGGCGGTGTACTTCCCCATCAGGTGCTGCTGTTGTGAGAATGCAGCCAGAGTTGCCTACTGCTACTTCATTAATAATGGAACATCCACACAAGTTCCATGCAAAATTGATTTTTGAACAGTATATAAGAATCCAATATGAAGTCTTAAAATGTCATTGAGAAATCTGTTTGTAATTTGCTTCCCCCGTAAGAACYTACTGCCCTACTACGAACAATTTTACTGTATTTCTCCCCATTAAACAACTATTTTTTGCATTTCTGTTCAGCCTTCTCACTGTGACATGCCATTGTGAGCTGACTGAGAGATATTTAAAACAACATGTGGGCTCCTTTTCTTTTGCTTCCTTGTTCAAATGGCACGTGGAGATATTTTCCTCACAGTGCAGGTGAACAGTGTTAATGGCTCATTATCTAGTACAGAGCRTTAACTGATGAATTGCAAATGCACTGTTTTGAGAAGAGGGAACATGCTTCTGTAGCTGCAAAAACAACTGTTCTTTTTTTAAGCTTTGAAATGGGGCGGGAGGATGTCAAATAGGGACCAAAGATTCCTGGGCTTGAGGCCCTTGATTTTTAATTGTTTTAGGTCCACTCCTGACTCCAAACTTTATCAAAGTAGTTGTGAATGTAACATTCAACTCTTAGTGCTGTTGCTGAAGAGGAATATGCATGTGCAAATAAGTTCTAGGAATTTTTTAGTAGTTCTAAAAGGCYGACAGTATTTCTCAGCCTCTTTTTCCTATCTCTGTAATAGATCAGAAAATACTGTTGGRAGGCTAAGGGTGTCTGTCCACTGGTGTTTGCACAGACTTCACAAGTCACGCAGCATTTTAGGTGACAGAATTCCAGGCGTGGGGGCTCCTTGCTTAATACAGGCTTGCAAGAACTGAAGTACTGAGGAACAGCGTTGCYTGAGCTTGTTTGTAGAGCTGCTCAGTCCTCAGCGACTGGTCTGTGGCTTTTGACTTCATTACATCTGACAAACCTGTCAGGATTACAAAATTCCAGAACCACTCTACATTAAAAGATCAAACAGATGGCTCTGCCAATTAAACMTAAGGGTTTTATAGGAGTATGAGAGAAATTTTAACAGCCCTGTCCAACATTTGCTACTATTTTATGACTAGGGAGATGGAGATTACAATAAGCTAATAGTTATTTCTCATTTTCTAATGTGTTTCCAACAGAAGGATTGAAATTTAATAATGTGGAAAAATATAGGCATTGCAGCAAAAACTAGCTGGCTTTATATACTACTTAAGAACAGGTTCGTGCTCAGCAGGAGGAGGTATTTATACTTTCAACTTTAACAGCAGAACTTGAACTCTGCATGCATTTCCAATTGTTCTTCAGTGAAGGATAGGCTTTAACACTTGGCCTGAAAAAAATAATTCAGGATTAGGTACATTCTTAAGCCCCACCTCAGTATCCTCTTTTTCTAGATAAAAACACATGAGCAAAAGAGAAATCTTCCAAAACCTTAAAATGCAGTTCTGTAACTGATGGCTTCTAACCAGAAGAGCAATACTAATCTTCCAAAAAATGTTTACTACAGGAAATTCTTCCTAGTAGGTTTTTGTAACCTTTACTGTAACTATTTTGCAATGTGTACAATCTCTTGGATAATGGCAGACCAATCATCCATCCTGTCTGATTGCTGCCATAGCTGACCAGACTTTCTAAATATGGAAATGCATTCAAACTCACTTAAAACCAGTAAGAAGCCTAAACCTCCTCTGTTGTGGGTTGTTGCTGAGGTATACAACTGGTGATGAGAAGAGGCTGTTTTTCARCTGTGCAGGTTGAGAGGTTAGTTACCAACTAACGAGTTAATAATAAGTTTAGGAAAGTTATTGGAGACTGTATGTCTAGCAGGACAGTTTGCTGGGTAGCGTTTTTTCAGGGAGAATGAGTCAAGCAGATGCGAGGCCCGTGAAGATGATACGGCTGAGAGAGGGACCTATGCTATCGGAGCTGCTGGGTGGCAGTAACGGGTGGGTGGAAGGAAGTCGGAATGAGTGGCTGTGGAAGTGGTGTCCCACAAAGGAACCTTGCTGCTCTGCTGGCTTTTTGCACTAGCTGACAATGCAGTCGCAGTGGGAATGCTACAAATAGGGGATAAATGTCATTTCGCATTGCTAGCAGAACTTGGGGGACTTTATAATCTGAGTAGTATTTTCTATGAACAGCTACRCCATGCAGATCAGTTTTTTGAATTTTTGTAATGCAACAAAATTTGTTTGTGAAACCAAGGCACAAAACTTAGAGTACACTGTTTCTTCTGGTTCTGTTGAAAGTAAGAGAGAATTTTAAAAGTGAGAGTGTTGCTTCAGTTAAGGTAATATTATTTTCCTATGAGGTCTTGATGTAAAGAATGGTGCTGTGGTTTCCTGTAGCAGAAAAGGAGCCACATGTAAGGGAAGAGCATCTGTGATACTACTTCACTGGCCAGCGTAGTTTGTGCGCAGATGATTCAAACTGTATTGCAGTCCCAGGGTATTTCTGCACGTGTTCTTTCAGCCCAGCATAGAAAATGTCATCAGATACGCCAGTATTCTTAGACCACTAGAATTGTCTGTGTGTGTACGTTTATGTACTGCTTTGTAATGGATTTACTCTGCTGTATCACATCTTATCAAACAAAATTCACCTGTTTTGGGAAAATAACATTTAGAGCTGAGCCATGATTGAAATGCGAGTCATATTCTTTCAACTTGTGTTTCTGAATTTAATCTGCCAAGTTTCAGCAATGYGAAACCTTGAGGCACTGGAATGCATAGATGAGGCCCAATATTTAACAGAACAACTTTTTCTATACTGTAACTGGCAGGAGGTTTCCAAATAGATGCACCATAAATATTGGATATTTTAAAGAAATATTGCAAAAAGCTACAGTTAATCAACATTTTGCTTTTTTGTTAACCTTTWTGTCCATTAAAATAAAAAACAGACATTATGACTTCCACAGAAAATAATACTAAATGTGAGGAAGGGGGAGATACTTGCTATGGATATCTGGAGTGAGTGTCTTATGTATTCTTTCCTTTCTTCTTTCTTAATATTGTTTGAGCTGTTACATTCTCTGTAGGAATTTAACCCAAGCTGTTATGCCTGAAAATATGGATGGTAACTAATTGGTCAACTGCAAAATTTTGGATGATAGTACGCTGCATTGAAGAATGCTGTACAGAATGCCGGCAGAGAGGAGGGACAAAAATCTCTGCATATGTCATTTGCAAGGATATAATATCATGTTGTCACAAGTAATAACTTCTGTAGCAATCTGTTTTGGGAAGAGCTTAAAAAATATTTTCTCTTAAAAACTTATTTTTTGAAAACAATGCTTTCTATAAAAACAGTGAGTATTTTGTAATATTATTAGATCAATTTTTCATAAATATCCATTAGGCAAACCTAATGAGCATAGTATTTATGGCTTCACACTAACTATATTTTTTAGCAGAGGAAAGATGTCACGGGAATATTCCAATAAAAATGTTAATTTAACGTGTTGCAGAGTTTTATGGAATAAAGGTCCATTTTGAATCTTAAGAATTGATGACAGCTTAGTTCCAGATATGTACATGGGATGTACCATGSGATGCAGGAGATGAGATGTACTGGTTTGTAATTTGTTTACTTTATCCTTATTTTATTTTAAAGAAGCTTCAGTATAGGGAATACTAGTGGGAAACAGAATGCTCACACAGGAGGCTCCTKTGACCAGAGTGAATAGATTATCTTCTAGGTTCTGCATATGTCCAGGAATACAGAATTTCAGTGCTAAACCAAGCCATTGGTTCTTAAGCTCTCGTTTCTGTACTTTAGAAGAAGGAAAAAAATCTGACATGTGAATCAACTATAGTTAAACAGAAGATGGCAAGTCGTTTCATAACAAATTTTAAAACTTTTCATCCTTCTATCCAGTTTAACAAAAACTTTGGCTTTATATTCATCTGCAACAGCGACATTTTGTGTTTTTGCTCATATTTTCCTGTGTTTGTTCATCTTCCATATTTTCAYATGCCCTTGACAACTCATGAAGTTTGATGCTTTTCTGAAATTCTTAGGACCTCTAGATTCTGAGACTGTTTCCATACTGACCACATCTATACACTCATCGTTATAGACCAAATATTAAAAATATAAATGTAAACTTGAAAAGTTGAAGAAATTTACCCCAATATTTTATTGTTTCTTAGGACTTTCCTGACTCAGAGTTTTTGAATCCTTGGATTTGGAAAGCTCTTTTTTAGTATGAATGCTGGATTCAGATACTTTTGATTACTAAACAAAATCAAGCTTTCATATTTATAAATTTATAAAAAATATATACCAGATAAAATGGCAGTTATCTTCTGCATTCTGATGCTGTAATGCAGTTCCCACAGAGCTGAATGTCAAGTACAAGGGGAAAAAAATCTCTAATATGTTACTGAAACTCCTTTTATAATACATCATTAGTACCAGCCTTAGTAGTAGTATACTGTTGAATTGTAGCTAAAATAAAGAAAAAAAAAAGATGCTTTCCAAACTTTTGAAAATTTATATAAGAATCATATAATTTTCTTGGATTTATCATGTAATTTTAACACAGTTACAATCTGTTTTTGTGAGTATGATGCATAATAGCTGTGAAGACAAGGGGTCTGATCGCATCCCTTTAAAGCAGTTTTTCTGAACATACGTTCCTGTGTACCTAAACAGGAGTTGGAGAAAACAGAGAAAACTCCTGATATTCCAGATGTCTCCCATGTCTTTGCTGGCATAATCTGTCCTGGAAAAAAAGTAGGCTGCGTTGGACTGGAGCTCAGGAAACTTGAGCTCTGTTTGAATGTTTTCCAAAGTCTTGTTGTCTGACCTGGGCAAGTACCCTCCTGTGCTCATTTTTYACCTGTAAATCGGCTTGGTAATTATTCAGCTCAATTGCCTAACTAGGCCATGAGCTTTGGGAACACGMGCTGCATGTAGGCAATAGCCAGTACAATGGTATCCTCCTTGGGCAGATGCCCTTAACATGTCCTGCCTCTAAAAACATGTAACAAAAATGCAAAACTCTTGCAGAAACAATAGTTCCTTTCTTATTCATTGTCAACAGCCTCGTAGGAAGTGGCTGGAAAACATAGTGGGAAAATACAGTGACACTTTAGACCTCCACTATGAAATCTTGAAGAAACTGTGTGAAGTTAAGACCTATTGTTGATTATTTTTCTCCCTGTCCGTGAGGGCAAAGCAGCAGTAAGTGCTGTAAAGTGCTATAAAAGAGACTGCTGTATGAATCTATCTTGTTACATGAATGTTTTTATTCCAATGACAGGAACAAAGATCTGAAACTTGGCAGAAAAAAATATGGGCTATGACTAGCTTCATGCATCTCTTGGCTTCCTGCGCTAGAAGAAATCATTTAGTAAAACTGAGCAGYTCTGCTTTGCTTCATATAGTATCTGATGAGCAAGAAAATCTGTAATGTTTGTCTAGTCTTTCAAAAACTTTATTGTGCTTTCACTTTTTAGGGAAATTTTTAAGTTAGCATTAGCATGAAAACTTACAGATGTTAGCTCTTTATCCTYTGTCTAAGATCAGATTTATCTAACTAACCAACATTAAAAATGTGTAAATTTGTGGCAAACACAATGAATCTTGAATATATTAAAAAAACAAACAGATGAACCATCTGGAAACAAGACGTAGATCGAAATAACTATGCCAGTGGCGCAATCTAAGCATAATCCCTGGCATAATTTACAYAGAGCAACTGTATCAAGAGCCAGAAACTATTCTTTTAGAAGGCTGAGTTCAGTAATGACTGCACATTATCATTCCACTTGCTGGGTAAATATTGACAAAGGAGTGGCACATGCTGTAGAAATGTGTCCACATCCTGCATTGCCTCCAGGGAAACTTCTGTATTCTGAATTTTCCCTACTAATTTTTCCGTTCGCCTTCCCCACCTCCCTCTCATCTAAAGGAATTGTACTAGGTTCAGCTGTACCACCACAGGAATCAGCTTGTTATTTTGAAATTGTTTTTGATAACTGATAATGTACATGTTGTAATGTACAATTGATTATGTACACAAATGCTTAATATTCTGTAAAATAGGAGGATTTGATAAGTGGGAAAAAATTTGCACATCACCATTAAGTAGACTTTAATGTTGCCATACACCATTAAACATTCACACATAATTCATTGGCTTTTACTTTTGTGCTATCACCTGAAAAGGTTTTCGTTGTCACATAATTCCAGTGCAAACCACTCATGATGAAAAGTACTAGGTTTTACTATTATATGACTAATTCTAATGAGTTTCAGCTGGGTGCATTTTCTCATGGCACTGAAATGTTTTGGCAGCCCTCGGTTTCATTGGTAGTGATCATGGAGCCCACAGATTAGAGCTTGTACTCTTTACATCTTTGCATTGCTGGCAAAGGTGAGACACCTCAACGAACAATGCATCTTGAAGACTGTTTGCTGGCTATTTTGAATAGTGAATATATATTGGAAAGCTGGATAGGAACTGGGTTACAGTATATCTTAAAAAGTGAGTGATTTAAACCCATACCTAATGTATCTTGTAGGTTAGCATTAATTTGACTTGCTGAGTGGATGGAATTTATGAGTATAATGCATTGCACTAGGCAAATAAAAACATCCTCCTTCAGTAATAAAGGTAAAGGCAGGCTCCATACTGGCAAGCAAAGTGCTGTCTTCAAAGCTTTAACTCATTTAATATCCATCTTATTCCTGTGGCACAGTGATGCAACACATTGCAAATGACCACTGTCAGGAAATTCTGTTCTGGCATTTGAATACAAGCTTATATTTTTCTTTTCATCTCCATGCAGCATTTGTCTCATCCGCTTCAACATCATTCCCATTTTTCCCAGTTTYTTCTCCTTCCCACGTGTCTGCTGCTCTTAGGAACTTAAGTTTCTATTCCATCAGGCTATCTGGTTTCAAAATCACCTCCCCTCTTGCTTCTTTCTGTTCTTGTCTGACTGGGTACTCTAACAAAAAACAAAAAGCAACATTTACATGCTTGTACTACATGCAATACTGTYGCAAAATGTATAGATTTTACTCTGGAAAGCTTATGACTTTAATTAGGCATGCAATATTAATTAGATTTCCAAATCAAACCTTGGAATGAGGCATGGAGAAAAGGAAGAGATTTTCCACATTGGTAGCAGAGTTGGCAACAGAACTTGTGTCTTCTGACTTTTTATAGTGCCTTTGTCATTTCTACTGCTAGTTCTTTTGCTTCTATTCTTTCCATACAGATATTGGGCTTGTATTGCCTTTTAGGAAAAAATGGCATATTTATTGTGAAAGTTCTATAAAAGCAAGGCCCTAATTGACTGAACTGGAGATCCATGGCACTCAGAGATGAGCCCATACCCAAACCCTGGTTTGAATTGTGCCCAAATTATTAGGGTTTAAAATGTAACCAGTTTTGTAGTTTMATGCTTCTTCTTCAATAGGGATTTGAGAACACAGTTAAATAATGAGGATAAAATAAAGATGTTTCAGTCTGTGCAAATGGGTTAGATGATGATTTAAACAGGTAAATGAGATTTCCCTTCATTTGTGGGGAGGTTGTGTATTCAAAGTTAAAAGCTGTGCTAAGCCTTCCTTTTTTTCCCCTCCTCCTTTCTTTTTTTCACTTTCGGAATTACTTTTTAGAGGCTGGCAGGTGTTCGCTCTTTCCAAAGTCTATTGAAATTGTGATTTGTGTGTGTGCCTTTGCCTGTGAGGTCAGCCAAAGGATTTTTGCCATTGCTGAGATGGATCTTTAAAGCTCTAAATATCTCAGATCCTATCAAATTCAAGAAAACATATATCTTCCAAGAATGACTTAGAGCTTTATGAATCAAAACAATGCCTTCCCTCACTAATAATGGAAAACTTCTGKTTTTTTGGCAGCTGAGTTTTGTTTGCTTAGAGTTTTGACTCTGAACACTGTAAGCCTAAACAATTACATTTACTCAAGTGAGCTAAATGAACATACTCAGGCAAATGAAGTTCCACAAATGCTTAAGAGCTTACTGGCTAACTTTTTGAAAGATATGGTCTAGTTCAGCCACAAATTACTTGGCTAGACACTGGAATTGCCGGGTGAAATCCCATGGTCTGTGTTTTGCAGCACTTTAGGCTAGATGATCACAGTGGTCCCTTCTGACCYTGAAATATGTGGATTGGGTGTTAAGCTAGGTTAGCAAAGCCAGAGTGAAGGATTTAGGAATGTGGGGAGGTTTAGCATATGAAAGCTTGTTCAGTTTTCAATTTTACTTTTAACAAATCCCCCTATCAAAATAAACAAGATACCTGCAAGCCCTGAAAAGAACTACTCAACTGTACTTAATCACTTGTCCAGTTGAGCGTTAAGGAAAAAAGCCTGCTCAATGGGGGGATTTTTCTAACTTCCTTTCTAATATTTTCTCAAAGTCTTCATATTGCCAGTCCTTTAGGGGCTCCTAATGTTACAAAATCTGCTTGTTCTTAGCATTTATTTCCAAGAGGCTTGTAACAAACACAGCATGTTTGAAATCAAACACATGGAATATTACTATGATTTTCCATCTTTAATTTATTACTCTTTCTAGATATAGATGGAGAAACTGAGCTTTCTTTTCTGTTAAATCAATTTTGTACTACTGTTATTCCAAAGGAGAGGATTTACATTGTTTTGCCATGAGAAGGCCTATCTTGGACTGCTTACTGGGCAGGCTTCAGCGAGATTCTCCTCCTTTTCCTGATCTGCAGTGGCAAAATGTGCTTTTTAACTTAAATTTTTGGTACACAGACATTTCAAAACACAACACTTAAAAATAAATGTTTGGATAAAAAAAAAGTTTCTTTTCCTCCCTTATGTTGTGAGAAGTATTTAATTGCCAGGGAATTGACATCTGAGCTTCCAGGGAAAATTCAACATACAGTTTTTTATCAAGTCTGGTATTACATGACAACTATGCATGCAAGATCTCTTGTCATTTTGCTTGATAGATGTGTATGTTAGCTGCCTTGTTATGTTGCTTTTTGTTTTCTGTGAACTGAAGCTTAGAAATATGTTTCAAAGGTCACTTCTGCTTCTCTTGGCTAGGGAGGATTTGTTGGTTTTGAGAATGATGCTTTTCYGCTTCTTCATCAAGCAAAGGTGCAAGAGAGCTGTTTACATGCCTGTGTCTTTCTCAGGCTTTTAACGGCTGTTTCTCTGACCTGCAGCTCAGAGGTGAGGAGGCTGGAACTGRTGTTGCTTAGGCTGGAGGGGTAAAAGTGCACCTCTGTGCTGCTGGTCTCTGCTTCGGTGTAAAGGGAGTCGTCTTTATGGATGGTGAAACGGTAGAAGATTGGCAGCTCTTCTTGAATGGCCRCTCAAGTGAAAAGTATATCCTTCCTTAAGTGTAGCTACTGTCAGTTGTTAGAGTTTCGCTCTTTCTAATACGAATTCAGAATTCATTTTCTGTRTATAACTAGTTGTTTCCAGTTGGTGAACAAGACTGAATGCTGAGAATATAAAATGACACGTGGGCATGTGGGCAGTTCAATTTATGCAGAAGTGATACAGCTTGCAACACCAGAGGCTCAGCAATAGTTGTTCCTAATACTGAACCTGATGGGTATTGTGTAGTTTCAGCACACAACGAAATTCAAAAACATTGAAAAGCACTCTGTCTAAAGGACTTCTGACAACTTGTGTCTTCCAGATGGATGTCTGACTCACTTAAAGGCTGGGCTTGATGTGAATTGTATTTCTGCAACAGGAAAGACTTACTGCTTTTTCACATTTTACTATTTTTGTCAAGTGGGTTTTGGTGAAAAGAAAGTATGGCTGATTGTCCGGTGAAATACAGAAGGATAAAAAGTATGAGGTGTTAAATTTTTACCTGCAGACTGTCGTGAAGGATGATAGATAGGGGAGCTCATAGTCTCAACATTGTTTCACTGTAGCTCATCCAAATACAGGATTGCTATGTCTTAGGTTACAAGAGAGCTCTTTAAATCAAGATACTGTAGTTAAGAACATAAACTATCAACTTATTGATCAGAACCACGCAGAACTGCCTTAAAAGTCTGTCCCGGCATTCACTGAGGTCAATTTCTTCCTCAATCATTTCAAGGTTCAGTTCAGGATGCTAAAAGGGACTGTGCTGAAAAAGGAAAAAATAGCCTAAAAACTGAGCCTCAATATAGTTGTTAGTTCTCACAGGAAACGACTGGCATTAATCCTAAAAAGTTTTCCTGTTTGTGATTTTTTTTCTTGATTCTTTCACTCTATCTCATTTTCTATTTAGAGTAGGGACTCGTAGCCACTTGTACACCACGTAGAGAATGGTACACCTTATGACCTTCAAATTTGCAGGGGAAACCAGCATATATACTGAAACCTCACAGTGGCCCACAAAAACAATCAACAGTAGCTAGGCTGAGCTGGTGCTTCTGCTCACTGTATTTGCCTTCATCAAGTAATAGTCAAGGTAGCTGAGCTCTGCAGCAATTTTTAGCTGTGATTGCCCACTCATACAAAAATGTTCCCAAACTATAGGACAGCTACCCTTTTTATAAATCAAATACAAAGTTTTAGTTTATGCTGTTTTTGTAGAAAACAGTGGGGCAGTCAGTGCAGTTCTCTCTCTGCAGTTCAGGAATAAAGAATTTCTGCATTTTGTTAACCATGTATTTCTAAAGTGTCCGTAGGCCCTTCCATATAATTTGTATGACTGTTTTCCGTCATACTGGAACCTGAATGACTTCTGCAGCTGCGATGAAAAGTTTGCATTCTCCTTGATCAAGACTAGATTCGAAAGACACTTGTGACTTTTCCCCTCTCTTTGATAAGAAAGGAGAGGATTCTCCAAAACTTTTGGGTTGCTGCGACTAGTCCTCTGTTTACAAGGTAGTTACGTATAGTCCACTCCTTTCAGTCTGCTTGTTCCAACGTAGCATCTGCCTTCTCTGGGTTGTGTAGCAGCCACAGTAACACCCAGGCCCCAGGCTTGGCTAGAYGTTGGAACAGACAGGAAACAGCGGAGCCTGAATAATGGAAAAAAGATGGGGAAGCTGCCGTGGGTACCCTGGTGATAGCACTGCTTGAACTTTTTGACTCTCTTTGGGGAGGCGATAACAAACGTTAAATGAGAACAGTGACAAACCGAGAATCTTGCTCTTCTCCTAAATGATCTGTTCCTTTTCTCTTCATTCCTTCTAGCTTTTTCATTTAGGTCTTGCTGAGCTTGGAAGTTTCTCCCTGTCTTTTGGAAGTGAGCAAGGGAATTTTCTCAGTTCCTGGAGAATTTGTCTCCTTAACATCCCTGCTGGTTGGATCCTATTTTCCCGCTGATGCAGTAGAAGACGAATGTAATTAACTGCATTATCTCYGTGTAGGAGTTGCGTAAATCTCCTTGGGAGAAGAAGACTCAATAAGGGGATAATTTCCTCCTTTGATATGTCTGACTCCTATTGATTTCAATGAAAATGTATGTGTGTCTGAGGCACAATTTACATGGAAAGGGCCTGAACTRAAATCTCTGGTTTTGACCTCCTGAATTAGGGGGAAGAACAGGAGACAAACTTTGCTTCTCATAAAGCTCCTTTTGGAAATAGCTGGGAAGTTGGGAAGGTAGATATTTTTCGAAGTGCATCATGTGAACAGGTGCACTAATTCTGCAAATAGATACAGTATGACAAGTCAAATGAAGCAAATCCTTTTTTATTGTGAACAACACAAAGTTTTTTTCGTGTCTATAATTGGCGCATAAGGGAAAATTACTGCAGGAGCCTACGATTTGTCACGAATTTTGCTACTGCATAGGTTATTTTTAAAATTAAGAAACAAGTAATCTCTTCAGTTGGAACTGTTCACAAGAAATAAAGTAGAAGCATTCTTAAAGTAAGTTGATCCTCTTGACATTCTCAGCACTATTTTTTTTCCCACCAGTTCTTAAGTAATTCTGCGGTTGGCCATTTTTGCCATTTAACACGAGGAAATCACGGCTTGTCTGCCGTGACGGGAAGGTGTCCCAAGTCCCCTCTGGAATGCGAGGGTGCGCTGATGCAAAGGTTGCGTACAAGAGATGTAAAACAGCTCTTGGGAAGTGAATCCCCCTTCTCTGTGCCACTTCTGGAGCACGTGCGTTTCACAGAGGCTTTTCTGTTTCCGTGCCGGCAGAGCCGGGAGAGGAGCGCAGCCGGCAGCTTTGCCTCGCAGCTCTGTGCCTTCCTGCCCGCTGCGGGAGTCGCGCTGTGTTGGCTCCTGCGCCTGCACCGAGTCGCCYTACCCGCTGGCCCCCTGAGACCATTAATGGGAGCTCGGTAGTATGCCATCAGAGCTTCGCTTCTTGATCAATAGTTATTTACTTCTGAGAGGTCAGAGCTTGGCTAATATAGCTGAATAATTTTATTGATAGATAACGTAACAATGAAAGATAAAGTTTAAAATAGAAGATGAATGAATTCAGCACTTTCTTCGGGGGTGAATATTATTATTTAAAAATTTTAATAGCTGGTGGGATGTTGAAAGGGCAGACAACAAAAGCACGGAATAATTGTCCTAGGCCTATAATCAGACTTCCATTATTGACCTCTGCTAATATTCTACTGTAACTGTCTGCTAAATTGGTTCCTTGGGGCTTGAAATATACAGTGATGTTATGAGTTCCTATTGTAAATTGCCACACAGAAAAGTAGCAAGTCTCTGAAATAGTGCTGGCCCCAGTCTGATCAATACTCAATTCGAAGCCATGCAAGAGGCAACTGTTGCCATAGAAACATTGATGTCACCGAGGTTGAACAGTGGCTGTTACAACAAATCATTTCCTTTGAGCAGCAGTAATTGACTATATGTACAGTTTGCTGTCACCTGAGACTATTTACATCAAGCCAGTAACAGAGCTGCATTAGTTATTCTGGGAGTAAGAGGGTTAGCTCTTCTTTTGGTGACCTTACAAATACCTAGGAGGATATTGCCATGGCAACCAGCGATATAACAGGATGAACATTAAGGTAGCTACATGAGGCAGCAGCATTCTTTTGGAACAGGAGAGGGAGTTTTAATAAACTTTATCTAGCCATTGCGTAATATAAACATTGCATTAAATACGTCTCTGTCGCAACTTCTGACTCCTGGAAATGTTAGCTTTGGTATGRGTAAAACGCAGAATCTTCGAAGCTTGCTGCAGAACACAAATGCTACCCGTTTTGTACTGAGACTTTACACAAATACAGGATTGTGGAATGAGTTGCGGACGGGGAGCTTTTCTTCTGTTTTCGGCTGTAGAGGTGCACATTGATTTGCAGGTCATGCTAGCTTCAGAATTTGTCTGAATTGTTAGGGTCCTTTTCCTCCCTGTTAGTTGGGGATTACATAGCTGTATATTGAAATGCAAAGCCAGCCAAGTGATGAAATACCCTGTGTGCCCTCATGTCACAGCCTCTCACCTGAGCGGAGGTTTTGGAGGGAGCACCACGGGAGCTCCGCCGGTGCTTCCCCCCGCCGCGCCTGCGCCTGCTGCTGCTGCTGCGCGGCGGCCCCCGGGGAGGCAGCGGTGCCCCCGCAGCGCCCGGCAGCTCCGCGGAGCGGGCAGCGCCGGCTGGGAAGCGCCTGCAGCGCCCGGCAGCACGCGAGCGGTTAAACGGGAAACCTCAGTAATGCCTAACGTAGAAGCTCTCTAAATGCAAATCACTGACCTTGCCGTGAAAATACATATTACGGTACTTTTTAAAAGAGTGGTATTTGATGTGATACCGTAATTACCTAAACCTGCTGTATTCTGTTGTGTAAATATAAATATAGTGACCTGTCAGTCATATAGATTAACATTCTCTGGTACCTCAGTTATATAAAGTACTATGAATGTACAAGCTACCAAATTTCAGATTTAAATACTTAGCCTCCATGTGTATATATGTGCATGTTGCACACTCTTTTCATGTTTTATATTGTAAAAAAGTAAAATTAATGATTGCTCATTTAAGAGTATTGTATATAGACTACTGGCCTCATATAATAGTGAATAGTGAAGAAATGACTGAGATATGCAGGTTTTTAAAATATAGTGCCAATGAAATCTGGTATCATCTCATACCTGTCACTTCTTTCAAAAAATGTCATGTGCATGCGTGAGGTCCTTTTTAGGGTAATGCATAGCTGACTTGTGGAAATCCATAGCCACRACGGATCGGTGCCTCCAAGAGCTTTTTAAACAACAACAACAGTAATCCAACAACCAAGAGCTGTTTTTAAAAATAACATGTATATAGATAGAACATATTTGAAAAAGAAGTTATTTTTGTAATGTAGGACATATTTWTCTGGAGGGAAGGAAGAAACCCCCCTTGGTCTACCATCTTCGTGGATCTTTCTTGTATCTTTTTCTGAAGTTTCCATTTCTGCTTGCTGTTACAGAAAAAACCCAGAGGATTTTGTACCACCATTTGTACAGTCTTTGTATACAAGAATTATTCAAAAAGTTACTGGACCATAAGCATTGCTTGTTTCTTCAGGTGAACAAATTGTGACATTTTCTGCTGTTTAAAAATACACTTTGAGAGAACATATTTTTGAAATGCAACATGAAATCACAGCTGTATAGTACAGAGTATATAAAATAACTGAAAATGAAGTATGTGCTGACATTTTGGTTTAAGTGCAATAAAATTAATTTACAGTGAAGAAATGAGAATGCTACATTCTTTCCTTCCTTCAGTTTCAAACATAGGCTTCCTCCTCTCCACCCCATTTTTTTTCTGAAAGAAGGCCGTATAACTTTTCTGGGGTGAAGAGAACAATCTCTAATGTTATATCATTTTTGTGATCCTGTCACACAGATGACTGAAAAAGAACATAGCCCTGTTGATACATTAAATAAACCGTCTGCTAGAACCCAAATGAAAACAGATTTTAGTATTCAGAGACTGTACAGGTGAAAGGTTGGCTGTGACTCTGTTCTCATTTTACTTCTGGGTGGCCACATCAGCTGTGATTTGTTCTGGTCTAGTTCATATTTGGGGTTGGGCAGTGTTACGTGATCTTGGTCTGCTTCCCTTGGGATCRCTGGTGTTAGAGTGCAGATGACCAGCTTTTCACTCAGAAGAGGCAGTCCTTTCTGAAATGCTTGTGATTAGTTCTGAATAGTTTAGAGGAAAACTTGAATAAGAACGATTCTTCAGATTGAGATGGTATTCTAATACTGTGAAAATACTTGAATTTGGAAAAATAAGGTTGAAGTGTGAACTATAAACTGTGACACCAGCATCRGATGTAAAGGAGATCAGAGAAATATCTGTATGAATTACTTAATGAGAATATCACTACTTTGGTAACTCTGAAAAGTTGCCAGGCCCTTTTCAGTCAGAGCAGTGAAGCAGTCAGGGTGAGGTAAAAATATGGGGTGCTGGTAGGCAGAGCAGTTGATATATAGAAGCAGCATCACCAGTAAAAAATCCATCCCTGAGATTGTGCTCTCTGTCATTACAGATGTCCTCCTGTTCCTTTTGTGAGTCACTGGCAGAGAAATGCACACATAGTACTGTTATCCTCTCTGCAGAAATGCTGGGTTTGGGACAGGAAGAAGTATTTTATGCATAAAATGTGCTAATGCAGCCCTGGACTGTGAGCTGTGAGCACAGTATAGCCGAGGGACAGCTCTTGAAGTGTGATGAGCTCTACAAATGTGTATGTGAAATACTCAGCAGAAAGTTTCAGGTTGCCAGTAGTCTTTGGCCAGCATCATGTATAAACTTTCCGTGACCCAGAGAGACAGCTATGCTGACTGAGAACGCTGAAGAGGTTGAAATTCAGGGTAGGATTCTCAGGAGATGGAGGCCGAGGGAAGGAGAGCAAAATTCTCAAAGCTGGATATTACAGTCTGTGTAATGAATTCTCACAGTTTGATTAAAATGAACCAAAGCCTAATTTTGTTCAGGACAATACTCTCCATTTTGGAACAGGAACGTGGCAGGTCGGTCTTGTTTCTTGTCACAAAAGGGGAAATAAATGAAAAAGAGCAAGAGAATGAATAAGATCATAGAAAAGTAGCACCTTATTCTTCTCCCTATTATTGTTTTTTTTGCAGTGGATATGCTTCATTGCAGCAACTGTTTCTTACTGGCTGCTGTAGTCACTATTGCAAATATAATATACTCAATCAAATATTTTGTCTTTATGAAGCTTCTACAAGGAAAGTTTTTATGGAAATAAATGAAATTGGTGCCCAAACTGAATGCAATAGCAAATCAGTATGGAATTCTTTTTGGCTCTGGATATCTTTTATAGCCTGGAATTTTGAAAGCTGCTTTTCCCTCTCCTTCTCCATTCCCTCTCCTCCGCTTGTGTAACCTATCTAAATTCAGCATCAGTTACTCTTGATAGGCATTACTGTTAACTCAAGTAAGAATCAGTTCCATTGTCTTCAGTGGAATTTTCCTTTCCAGTTTTGGCACCTTGACCTTCCCCGTACTGCTGTTACATTTTAATTTTGATTTGTTTGTCAGAAATGCAGCTAATTAGAGCTCTGGTATTATTCTGTTTATGGTGTGTGTAACAACACAAAGTACTAAACAGTTTGTCTCAAAGGGAAAAAACAGAGCAGTTAGAATAGAAAGACCAACTGCTTCCRTTCAGGATCTCATATAAATGCCCATATCCTGGAGAAACAGCCAGCATTACATTTCTCTTCTAACGTTGGTCAAAAGTATGCAGATTTCTTAGTTGCCGTGAATATATATATCTTTTGTTTTTCAGAAATTTGCCTAACATATAAGTTGGCTCAAAATCTATGAAAAATTCTGCAATACATGTTAGATGTTTACTAACATGTGTATTAGTGTATTAGATGTGTATTAGTTACTCCTTGAAGGGCTAAAGGTGCCTAATTATGTCCAACCTGTAATTAGCTACGGTACTGTGTTTTATGCAAGAGACTTCCTCTGATGGCTTCAGAAGTTTGAACAGGTGTGGTCTCTAAAAGGTGGAACTATGGTGGCAGCAGTCATTAGTGTATTTACAAATTATTGACTGGCATAGATTATTTTGCCCACATGGGTTTTTTTTTTTTTTTTGACCAGAAACAAGCGTAGTTTTGCTGGTAGCATTTGGGATCACACCGCTGTCACACATATTGGCATAGTTTTCCGGTAGTCTTGCTGTGGCAAACCTCTCCCATGATGCATCCATCGACCTATGGGGAGCCCAGGGTGATGGAGGCGTGCAGGGGACGGGTGATATCTTGGGCATCAAAGCCTCAGTCCGGCATTCTAGAGCACTCTGGTTCCCACCTCTGCCTGCTGGGCATCRCTCAGCACCTGTATCCTGCCGGCCCCGCTCAGTCAGTACTGTTTCCAGAGCCCTCATGTTATGCCGTGTGAATAGAGGCAGAGAACATGGATGTTCATTCAAGGTCTTTCACCAAAGGAAGCTGTGACTGTTGYGATGAATGAGTGAGAAGTTGTGAAGAAACAAGGATGAGGTGGGGAGGTGAGGAGACAGTGGTGAGAATAGCATCAGCTCTCGCCTAGCTGTCTAATGACAGTGTGAAAGGGGGCACTTTCAGAAATGAGTCTTTGCTGTGCGTATTGGTTATGAAGAAAAACCATTTGTTTGGCTTGGGGTGCCTGAACTGCATCTAAATGGCAGCTGGCTAATTTGGGACACTGTCTACTTACACGTTGGCTGGCTAATATGGAGGACATTTGTTTGGGCCTTCGGGTAATAAAGCCTATGCCAAATTCAGGCAGAAACCCAGCTGCAAAACATCCAACACAGCCTATTTTTTCTCAGTTCCTTAGATTTGGCTTTTCTTCTTTATTAATGTGTTAGAGCGGTCCTTTATTTTTCATGCTGGTCAGTGACCCTTTTCTTCTGCAGTACTTTTTTCCAAAGCATTTCTTAACGTTTTAGTTCCGGGTAGCTTTCAGTCAGTCTTCTCTGGTGATGACTAATATAAGCACTTTCTATATAGAACAGTATTAAGCAGGTTTATTGGCACTGGCCATTTCATGGGTGAACTTCCTTCTCTGACGTTCCAATATAAATTGTTGTTTGACAATGGATGATAAATTAACCTTCATATTAAGATTCCTTCTACAGAGTTAATATTATTAACATTCATAATGCATTTTTGGTTTAAGTATGTAAATCTCTGACTACACTACCCTTTTACCAGGGCTATATAACAACCTCCATGTCTATTCTAAGTGAACCTTTCCATTCCCAAAATAGGAAATGCTAACCTCGGAACAGTATGAGTTATGGATTTCTTTTCATGGCAATACACAATTGACTTTACCCAAGGCATAGGAAGAAAATACAACTGAAATTTTAATGAAAAAAATGCACTCCATTTGTCCTTCATGCAGACAGGCATGGAGTTCTTATAGCATTATATATTGCATCCATATTGATATCAATGTAAGATTAGTAGTAGATAATATCATAGTTCATTGTGATTAATTTAATTAACAAGCATATAGTAAGCAATAAAGGTTTGTCAGCGTTACTGGAAATGCTTTTAGATGTCATTACGGTCTCCACCATTGCGTACCTCATATTTAAGACTGCTTTTTGCCTTAGTTGGGAGCTTCCTTCCCTTGTAAAAAGTAGAGGTGGGCTGGATAGTTTATCTGACATAAAGCACCTCTGTGCCGGAATACTTATGCAGAGGAAGGAACTTATTCACTTAAGAAAGTGGTGGGACATGCTGCCTCCTTTCCTGGTCAGGCTTATGTTATTAAATAACATAAATAATAATAATAATCAATTATTAATAGCAAATGATACTTAGCACTTACATATGCAATTTATTACCAAAAGGTGGAGCTGGGCCTTATTATTTGAACAGCACAGCAGGCTATATTCTTGGCATTTAAATTTGATTTTTGTTACGAATCAGTCTGGTCTATTAATACTGTTTAAAAAATTCCCSCAAGTCCCCAAAACATGGGGGCTAGGATAGGTTCTGCTGTTGTCATTTAGTCTGACAATATCGAGATTGGCACCAGAGGTGTTACCAAACAAAATTACACAGTGCTACTGCCACTGTCAAAAAGGAACTACCTCTGAGAGGAGACATATGCAGGTCCATTTTAAAAAGATAAGTTGGAGTGGGTTGAATTCAGGTTTCCTTGTCCATGGTTTGTTATAAAGATATTTTGAGCTAAGAGGATAGAATGTGAACTGTCTCAAAAGTGTCTGATTCTAGTTAGGAGAATGCTAGCAAGGTGAAGGAAGCTTTGTGGATGTGTCGAAATATTTGCTTTGCTAGGCTGTGTTCCTGTTGATCCATGTCTGCTGAGACCACTCGATGGCCTTTATTCCTGAGTAAATTACTCATTTCCATCTTTACTCGTTCCACCAATATGAGATGCAACTCAGACAAATCTGTTTAACCATTCTGACTCCTTAAAAGAAGGGAAGAAGTGCTGCAGATGGGGGAAATGCTATCCAGAAAACTAGAAAAAAAATATTTCTGCATAAACTAGGCAGTCATGCATTCCCAGTGTTAAAATACTGCACTGCCAGTTTGCATTGGTGCCATTAACTGATTTAGAATAGCCTCACTAGTTTAGCTTTGGATGCTTTGAGAGAAGTTACGTGTTAGGGAGTATTCTTGGGACTGCATCACAGCCTCAGTAATAAATGATGTTCATTAGATGCAGTGTATTTGTACRAAAACAAATCCTTTTCTTTCTGAGACTAGCATGAGACATGCTTCTTCGCAGTGGAGAGCCTGATTGATGTAGAGTAACACTTAACACATACCTAATTACAAGAGCACACTTCCCCTTTCTGAGATTCAAAGACATTAATTAAGGAAAGAAATTTATTACAACCTGCTCCATTATCTCCAGTCACCTTTACACAGCTGAGGACTAACTTCTGTCTCTTTCTAACAGAGTTCGRCATGCAGAACTACAGCAGCTTAGCAGAGGCTTTCTATATCATGTGGGTAAGGAAAACAGTATTTAAGAGAGCCAGTCCACTTGGTAGATTATACAGTACAAACCGTATGTTTCTCCTCTCTAGTATGTTTCTGGGAGACAGTTAGACTATGTMCCCATGAGGTAACGACATCTCTTCTGAGAAGAAAGGTATTGGCTCTTGGTCAAACATCCCGGCAGAGACATTCAGACCAGGTGCCATAGTTCTGCAGCTGACACTGGTACCAGGCTCAGGCTGGATGTTTTCCAACACGTTGTGTGCATGGCACAGGTGGTGAAGGCTGATGCCTTTGAGCTCTGTTGTGTCACTCCTCTCTGGCTTGCATCCCTGTACCCGTTAGAAGGATTACTTTGTCCTCTGGATATGAGAAGAGGGCTGTTAATTTCCAGATGTGGGGGCCAGTTTCATACTCATGTATGATGACTTGATAGTAGCTCCAGAATAGAAACAGGTGTCATTCTCAGGAAGTTCGTTATCCTGGACACATCCAAGTTTGCAGCACAGTGACTCCAGGTAGGAAAAGAGCAAGGGGAGAGTGTAGAGCTAAGTCTTCCACTGGGAATAGAGTCAAGAAGGAAAACAATTGTTACTGAAGATAGTTCTTTTTTTAGATGTTGTCAAGTGTAAAAACTTTTCCTGTTGTCAAACATCCGAAAAACTTTGACCATTCCCATAGAAAGATGTTGTTGGAAAAGAGAAAACCCTGAAAGTTAGCACACAGTTTAGACAGCACCCTAGGGACTGTCTGATCCACAGAGAGCAAAATACCAGAGACTTCATACCTGGGGACTAGACCTTCTGTATAATTGAAGTTAGGTCCACATAGGTCCACTTCAACAGACTGTTTCCAAATAAGCCATTTATGATTGATCATAAAGATGAGTCAGAGCTTTTTTACAGAATGCTAGAAGAGAGATGTCTTGCTGGGGCCATCTGGAATTCCTCTGAGTCTCGTCAAAAGAGCTTTGGTTACCTTACCCTGACAAAGAATATAAAAAAGCCATATTCTAGCTGGGCACTGACAACTGAGTAGGAAGTTGACGGTGCCCTTGTAGAACCAGCTATATCTATAAATATGAACAAAAATGAAGGACTCCCAGCTCTTGAAGTTCAGACATTGGATCCAAACTATGGGATGCTTGTCTGTGAACTTGATAAACTACGCCCACAATACAGTTTTTAAAACATAGGGCTTCTTAGTTTCCTGTGGGCTGTACTTACCAGCTGTTCTGCTGACTTGATCTTGTCTCACCCATCCAGTGTTACCCCAAAAGGCCATGAGGAGGTGTAGGAACAAATGCAGCCATACTAGGAGGCTTCCTTTATAGCTAGTATCTAGAAACAAATTCGCCTTCATGGGGATATCTGATGTGGATAAACATCCTGCAGTTTATACTTCCAGCATCGACAAGTGTTTTTAGGGGGGTGTTGCTACCTGCTGATATAACACTCTGCCCAAGTGTCCTGTCTCAAGGAGGCTCTGTCCGCTGCTTGGTGCAAGTCATCCTGAGTCCTTTCCGGAGCAGCAAAAGCACCTACCTGCCATTTGCATCCTCATTCTCTGTTAAATAGCTAGTGGGAAATACCAAGGTCTGTGCTAGTCTCAGCCTTCATTAGATATCATTCCATTGAGAAAACACCATGTAAGGATTTCATTGTTTCCCAAATTCAGCAGCATGTCTGCCAGTAGGTGGATGTTGGGCAGGTGAGATTTTCTTAAACTGCTTGATTACTTGCATTAGGATTTCAGTGTTGCAGGCCATTTAGGGAAGAGTGCTTTGTGCCCACACAGTGAGCACGAGGACGCTCATGTCAAGTTGTCTTAGTAAGAATAGACCTCAATTCTTACCTTTTCTCTCTTTGCATCAATGATACCTAAAAACTGTACACTATATTTTCCTCTATGGATAAGCCCATGTCCACTCTTCTTGCTTTGGCAGAGATGTCCAGAAATACACACATTAATTCTTGACTTGAACTCCTGTGCTCCAGCTGGGGGCAAAGGAAGCAGGCTTCTCTCAGGTGCGCTCCGTATCAGCCTTCTTGAATTCATTTCTCAAGAACGTCATGCCTATGGCTATCATCCTCCTACCGCACTAGGCTTTGGCTTTGCTGTTAAAGGCCCTCTTTYGCTTTTTAACTATCCTTTGGTGTCAGTCCTAGCTTCGCCTGTATCTCTGCTGGGATATCTGAGTATAACAGATCTTAGCAATCATGGTTGCAGGACAGTTTATTGAAAGCATGAATGCATGTGTTGGTTGCTAAATGTGAAGAAGGTTATTGCCTTCTGACTGGCCAGATGGCACCTCTGAAGAAAGACTCACAGCTGTTGGTACAATGCAAGCAGCTTATAGCAGCCTCTCTCTTAGTATGGCCATCTGTGTCGTCTCAGCTGTAATGCCTTTGAAATGACAATGGAGGCTGGACATGGGGCTTTGATGGTGCATGAGGACGCAGTGGAACAATTAGGACACCAGATTTTCTGGGATAGGTGCTGGAGTTGAAATCTGAGCAGATGAGACTGCATGTGCCTTGCAGCATAGATACAGACTATGTGGCCTCTTCAGCCAGTCTCCCAGTGTACCTGCGGAYGATGAGCAGTATTTATCTGCTGATGAAAAGGGACTTCTGACTGATTCTTTCTGTTCCAGTATTTGCTGTGATGACTAGCAGATTGATTACAGTCATACAGGTGCTCTAGCTATAAGACAGAGGGTTTTTTTCAGCTTATTAGTGTTACAGGGAGCTTGCTTTATTAGCTCTTTTCTAGTTCATCTAATGAATTTTCAGCTTTGAGAGCCTCTCCATACATATATTACACACTGAAGGGCAAGGAAAATAGTTTTTAAAATTCCAGGAGAAGTAAATAACTGAGCAGTGTTGAACCCTGCTGCCTAGCCCTGTGCTTTACGGATAATTGTTCATTGATCTGTCTGATGGAAAAAGAACTTGTGGATCTCTCATACCAACATCCTGTTGATTCTTGGAGTTAGGGCTATTTCCCTATCCCTCTTCTCTCTCCTCACTGTACATTTTTTTAGATTTCTGTTTTGAAAGAGTGCCAAATAACAGGCTAAATAGGTCAAAGTCTGTAGGAGAGGAGGAACGTGGATGGAAACTTAAAATGGATAAGGGCCAAGGTAAAGAGGCTTGAGGAATGTATTTTGCAGTTTCTTTTCAGCTACAGTGTGTTTAGGATAGGTGACTGATGGCATAATTAATGAGTAGGCAGGATTACTGTGCTTATGTGGTGGCATTTTGGGCAAGTGTGCAGTGATATATTGGAGAGAGACTGTGAAGTAGCTGAGACTTCAGTTGTATTAAGCTAAGGCAAGTTTATTTTCCAGTCAGAGCTTTTTCCTGTTGCAAAACAGTGTTGTYTTCTTGCTTTGTGCTCAGTGGAGAAGTATTTTTTACCATTCTTTATCTCTAAGAACCTAAGTAGGATGCCCAAGAGCTTCGTCTAATCATTTAGCTCACACTCTGCATCCTCTAAAGAAGGAAAATCATAGTTAAGATCAGAATTTGCTGATGGTTTCTTATTTTATATTGTGCCTCAGTGCTAGGCACTCAAACTAAATATTAATATTTAGTTTATGTTAATGTGTCCTTAATACCTGTCCCAGGTATCACAAATACATTTTGTGGGTCAAAATGTTAAAAAATGCACTTTATAGCAGTTGGATATCCAGTTATCTTACTTCTGGGGAGGAGATGTTAGTGCTCCATGCAGTGATTACTAAGGGTATGTATAACTGTTCTGTGATTATATTCAGGCAAAAAAAAAAAAAACCCAGTCCTCCCCATACTGAACTGCTTTAGAAATATGGCTCCATCAAGTGCTCAAGGATTTGTTGGATGGCATTCTGAAGAAATGGAGAACCTGTGGGCAGAGGAAGTAGGAAATGCAATTCATTGCCGAACCTCTAAACTTGAGAGAGAGGACCTCATGTCTTTGATGCTAAGCTGTCTTCTTTTGTGTTTGAATATATGGGACAAGACTCTTAGCTAGATTAAATTCAGAGGATCTTCTCCGATGTGCAGCTCTTGAAATATAATTGTCCTGACACGTCATCCTGAAGTATCTAGAATCTCTGCTACCACATGACCTGTTGTACTTTTCTTCAATATCCAAGAATGCTAGTTTTTGACCGACTGACTGCTAATTTTCTACTCAGTGTAACATATTCTGAGAAAGGATATTCTGATATACTCATGTATTATGTTCTTTTGAAACTTTTTAGCAAACAAACAAAAACAAAACAGCTAGACAAGCATGAATGGAAGACTCCCCAGATCCCCATTTCACCTCTCATTGAAAAGTCATTAAAGTTGTGGCTAGTCAGCAGATCCAAAATCTAGTACCTGTTTGCCAGATAAAACCAGCTGCAGTGTATGTATATTATTTAACCTGTCTGCAAATTGCATGCCATATGCAGTACCAGTTGTTTAAGTTGCGGTGCGTAAGGTGTTTTGGGATATTATGATATTATGTTTTTATCAAAGATGAAAGGTTTATACAATAGAGCAAAACATATACTAAGATTTTTTTATTGTATAATTCTCTTAAAGTCACAAGATTATAGGAGGGTTGAATTTTTAGTTTGTGGCTGTTTTATTTATTTTTTAATGATTCTGCTCACTTTTTTGTCTAAAAATATATTTCACTTCTTAGCTTATTTCTTCATTGGTTTGATTAGGTCATGGCTTACTGCAGTTAAATGAATTCTTCTTGTTTTTCTTTCAAAATAATTAGAAAAAGACAAGCTCCCTGGGCAGACTAGTCTTTTGGAATCCTCCCAGTTTAATGCACATGGGACATTCCTGTGATATGAGTTCATTTGGAAATTGTTTCTCTTCCTTTTAAACAGAGCTGGCATGCTAAACTACTTTTCCTTTTTTCTGAAAATTATCACCCTCCAATGTGTCTGGAATTATGAAACTGAAGTCAGAGAAAATCTTTCTCGCCTGCTTCCAAACTATAAGCATTTTCTGCTGTTGTCTATTTGTTCACATACATTGGTGAGGATTCTATAAACAATTTTTCATACTCTGTAAGGTAAGATCAGATTTACTACGACGACAGTCTGAGATGGCAGGRAGATACAGCACTAGAGAACCTACGTTCTAGGCATCTAGTGGACAATGTGAAAGGAATGGAGGTAAATCTRGATCACATACTGGATAGCTCAATACTTGGATATTCCTAATTATATCTAGTATTATCTTCTGCATTCTTTTTAACTAAGTTGTGAAGAGTATATATTACAAAATGTCAAATTATCTGTGAGGTGCAGTCACAAAGGAAGGGTGAATTTGAAGGTTGTAGTATGATTTTAGTGCTTGGTGGAAATAGGTTCAGGTTTCAGTTCTCCTGTAGACTTAGTGTACGATCTGGGGCAAGTTACTTATTCTCTGTGTGGCTAAAAAAGTAAAAATGGTAATACTTATTTTCTCTCTGCTTGAGCCATGATCAAACTGGTGGTACTCTGTTACTTACCCCATACATGTGATACAGCCATAATTGTTACTCTGTGACTTGAGGTTATACTGTCAGACTATTGAAAAATAGGACAGACTAATCTTGGAAGGTACTGCGTTGTTTTAGCACCTTTGATGCCATATCCTTTCTGTGGAACTGAAATTGAATACTGCCTCRCAAGAAGAAGACCCAATTGATAGAACTGTAAGAGAGAATCTACAGAAATTACATCCCTGGTGCAGAAATTATCATCTGGTGGTTCCTAGAAACTTCGTATTGTGATGGCTTTTCCTTTTTCCTTCCTGGTGCTAAATTACATTGAACATCCATAAATCCGTTTCTGACATCTGCTTTGCATATAAAGAATTTCTGAGTGATTATTGCAGAGCTATTTGTCAGAGAGAGAAGAAGCAGGTGATCTGCCTGGTAGTGAGCTGGTTTGTATAACAAACCTGGCATTAAATATGGGCTTGGTGATTCAGCACCATGAAACAAATTCCGGTTAAAAATAGGTAACAGACACTCACTAGAGGAATATCTGGGTCAGTAACTTTCTGCAGTACCATAGACTTAAACACACTCATTTCTGAAGTTGCTCAATTTTGACATAAATAAGCTCTGTTTAAACATTTTGTTTCCAAAAAACTCATAATTGCCATCAAATTCTTCTGAAAGGTGCATTGTATGGCACAGTCAGTAGTCAATGAGTATTGTCATTTTATTTTCATGAGGAAATCTTTGAAAAACTTTTCCTGTTCAAAAGCCAGTTTGTACTGCTTGCAAGATAGTCTTGGTCTCTTTATACAACCACGGAATAGTAACGTCTGCTGTGATACTAGTGCTTTCTTGGAAAAGACATTTGAACTAAACAGAAGGGCAGAGCAAGGTCACTGACGTGTATCTACAGACAGCTTTAAGAAATGAGTCAGACTTACAGATGGAATGATATTTTGCCTTGTCATGAGAACACACATTTTCAAAAGGTTCCTGCTTTGGAAAAATAAAATAAAAACCATAAGGAACCACTTAAGGAGGCTGCATAAATAATTTGCCATTTGTGAGCAATATATGCAAAACGATAGGACTGCAAGGACTGTATTTGATGGAAAAGCTTCTAACCATTTAAACTGCCATCCTGGTGTTTATTACCTGAATCACCTCCGGGAGTCTGATAAACACCTGTGATCTGCTGGTAATTCAGGAAAGGAAGCAGCACTCTACATGACCTGCTTTTTTTTTTTTTTTCTCTTAAGCAGTCATGGTGTAATAAACAGTGTACACCGATTTTGCACATACAAAGAATACATTTAGGCAAGTTAAGGAAACTACTCTTGGTTTAATGCTTAACAAAGCTAACAGCAGGAGGTGTATGGTTTAGCACTTAGATATAGTATATCTAGAAATGGAAGGAGCGAGTAAAAGACAATAGGAATCAGTGGTACTTGGAAGGCAGTTCAGTCATTTGGTTTAAAAATGAGAGTAAATGGTACATATCTTGAAGAGAAATGAGGAAAAAGTAGTGRTTTCATTTAACTGATACATGTTTTAAGTTACTACATGACCAGTAAAGTAATAATTTCCTGGAAAGCAATATTTAAATATATCCATCATCATTTACATCTTGGACACATACTTAAATATTATTGATCATTTGCAATTGTGTGCATCCATGTGTAGGTATATTAAACAAAAAAGTAATGGTAGCATGTCAGTGATTTGGATAAAGTGCAAAAAGGGAACCAGAGTTTCTAATTACTATTTTTTTTTTTTAATTAAGAAAGCCACAAGCAAATTATAGACATCGAGTTTATAGCATTGCAATCTTACAGGCTTGCTCTCATGAATATGGTAATTTTTTATTTTATGCCCTCTTGAGATGTCTTGTTAAAAACATTTTATTGGTGATCCTAAAATTCAGTAAATTTGAAGCCCTTGGCACCCTGAAGATAGTTAAAGTTCTTCAAAAAATGTCAGCAATAAATATTTGGCAAATATAAAGAATATGCACATTTTTCCCAAGTGGGTGATATTTTTTTTCCCCCAGTTCTTATAGTCAAGTGATGACACTGCAGTTCAGAATATAAGTGCATATTGATATTTTTTTCCAGAAACTGCGTGTGTTGCTTAGAGAGTGCTGCTCCCACAGAGTTATTTTTGGGCAGACACCTGGAAGTGGTTACATACTTGCTCCAGCTTGCAGACTAGTTTTGGACAGTCAGGTGTAAGTATGAGCAAGTGGTCTTTATTTGGAGCAATTAAAATTCTAACATTCTCCTCTCTTGACATGCAATTACTAGGGCTCTGCTGTTCCCACTAATTGCTCTTGCTGGGGACATTGGTGAGAAGCCAATGATTTTGATGGGTAGTGGATTATCATTTTTACTCTACTACCTGAGAAAAAAATCATTTGCAAAATCCCATGTGTAATTAGCAAGACTCATGATTAATTGTCCTGCAAAATTAGCTTCACTGTTGCTTTTATTTTACTGCTTCAAATATTAATTAATGTTAACTCCTTTCCTTCAGTTCTAGCTTTTGAATATTCAACGTGGCTTTGAAAAATTAGTCAGGGCTTCTACTTGCATTAGCATGCCGGAGCTTTGATTTCTGAATAAGTATTCTGATTTAAAAGATCACACTTGGGTCATAAATAATTTTTATAGGAGGACAAACAAAGCATCAAAGCATCATGGGAAGGCATTCATGCACTAACTGAAAGTAAATTGTTTCCGTAATGATTCATTCCCCCAGTGCTTTTGGGGAAACATCAGCAAATATGCAAAATACTGCGTTGTGTGGGGCAAAACAGTTATTTAATGACAGCAATCAAGGTATATATTTTCAAATTTTCACAGTAGCACTGTGAAAGAGGTGAAAATAATGGTAGAATGACACTGTTTTATTACCAAATCATCATTTAAACTTTGAGAATTTGTATTGTATTTCTGTGATCATTTGCAGATTAAGTTTGATGGTGCAAGGTAGAAAATACCACGTGTCTGTCCTGCAGCGCTATCTGTCCTGGTGCTCTCAAAGCTCTGAGGTCTTTAGTCATACGAGTGTCACAGGGGCAGAGGCTGCAGAAAGGATCGCTAGATCCTAGACGCTAGAAACCTCGGTCTTGGTCGCAAGGCTTCTGATAGATTAAAGGTACAGGGCAGCTGATAAAACCAGCAGTAAGATGCCTTGAGAACCCAAAGAGCCCATTGCCTTGGTTTCTGTTTTAGCAGTGTTTTTGTTGTGCCAGGTTAGCTCACCCCACTCCTTTCTATAGCAGAGCTCTTTCCCAAGAACTGCTGCTTCCTTCCAGTAGAGCTGTAAACCAATGGTGCAGCCCTGCACAACAGCTACTGGCTTAATTTTGTCCCTGCCTCCGGTCTTTCTTTATTTTTTCTCTGTGTTTTTAGCATGCACCTAAGCATGAGTTTCTTCGTAATTAACTAGTGAGCCCTGGGCCTCCTATACATTGCCCAGGACTTTCAAAAATCATCTTCATTTATTCACTGTCAATAAGCAATTATCATTCACTCCAGTGTTTTTAAGGATGACTTCATGACATGGATGATTGGTTACAGTGTCATTTGGGGATCACAGTCTTCTCATTATGCAATGATATCTATGTAACTTTATTAGCAAATTTAAAGTTGAGCACTAGAAGTACCAGCAGGAGTGACAATGACAGCATGGCATTTTGGGCAACATACTCGGCTTCATTATCAAACATAACAGGAGGATAAAATTTAGAAAGTCCTGCCCTCTCACTCTTCTCATTAAACTATATAATTCTTCTGGAGGCTTCTTCGACACAGTGCAAAACCCAGCGCACAAAACCTGCTGCACTATAGGTATCTTCTACTATTCTAGTTACTTCGGACTTTTATAACTGAGGACTGAATTTGGCACAGTATGTCWGTCAAATGATACTGGAGTCAGCTTGCCTGTCGTCTTTAAAGCAGTTCTGTTCCCTGTATCTGTTATTCTAAATGAAACAACCAAAGGAATTGCTTTCTCCGTGGTTGAAAAGGACTGCTTGCTCCGACGCTATGGCAGTGGTTACACCTGATGAGCGTTCTGCTCTTTGCAGAAGTTGGACTCTAGTCTTGTCATGCCACCTGTCTCTGATGGTGTGGCTTGTTCACGTGAGAGTGTACATGTTGCCTATGCTGAGGGAAGACATTCCTTCATTAAGGCACATTGTTGATTTTACTTGCTTTTTTTGATCAAGTGAATCAGTGCTCTTATTGACCCAGGAGATCAATGATAGAAAAATAATACCAGCTTTATAACTGCAAATAATTAAAAAMCAGACCTGAATCGAGCCATTTTTTTGGTCACACTGTCTATAAATGGTGATTCCAAAATCGTTCTTTACTATAGGCTTATTAAAGGGCTTGTGTTTTCCTGTCTCAAATTGTCCCTTTTCACATCCTTCTCAAATCTCAGCTTTAATGGTGGATTTAGTGTAGAAGCTTCTTGCCCCTTTTTATAGGTTCTGACAAATTGTCCTTCACTTTCTTAAGCTAAAAAGGCTGTTTTGTAGACATAGTAGTTCAGCATTTCTGTAGCACTTCATTACATGAATGACTTCATAAATGAGCAAAAATCAAGAAATAAATTCCACTGTGGATCCAAACTTCAAGAGAAGTGACATTGTACTTGGATATTTTGAGATCTTTGAACAAATAGTAGGTTCTGTGAGTCTTCCCTTATCATCTCTGTAATTGCTTAGTCAGACTCAGATGCAATCATGAAGCAAAATTTAAGTCACATATTCTTCTAATTTCAGTAGAAGCACTCATGTATTGTAGTGGTTACCGAGAAGGGAGCAGGAACACTTGCAGATGCACATGTATAGTCTCGTTGTGTCTCTGTCACATGCCCTAATAACCCTTTTCCATATGGAAAGGTACTGACTCCTAATCTGATAAGAATATAACRTTCTTCCTATGCAGTTGTAACTAGATGGATCACCTTCTTCTAATATTGTATGCCCTTTTTGCACTTAAATACACCATTTCCGAAGGTAACTTGTTGTGTTAAAGCCCCTTGTATACTGATACCATGCTGCAGTACTCAACCTGAGAATAACTAGGGATTTGTAGCACAGGCTGGGTTTGAGGGAAGGATGCCCRTACAGGAATTTAAATAGGAAATAGTTCAGATTTGGTCCTGTATGAAAATCAATGATTTGCTCTACTAAACTGATAGAAATTAGTAAAACAGAAAAGAGATGTTGAGATACAAAAATGATGGGACCTTTCCACAAACTGTCTTATTTACTAGTCAAGCTTCCCCATGGACATTTCTCAGGCAGCTGTTTTTGGCCGCACTAATTTAAGATCCTCTTTAATGCTGTTTATTTTCCTTTTCATTCCTGCAGACTTGCCATTGCATAAATATATCTACCCTAGAGCTCCTGTTTCTCAAGTATACCTCCTCAAGGCTCCATGATAGTTAAAAGAAGCTGATTTTATGAGACAGACAAGAAAAAAGAAATCAGACAACATAGTGCTTCAACTTAGTAATTAGCCATTATATGATGCAGGAGCTTCTTCAAGACTTTTGAATGTTCTCAGGTTTAGACTAGGGTACTRTCAGATGGCCCCATCAGGAGGTAGCTTCCCCCCTCAGTTGTAGCGTCTAATATTTGTATGTGCCTGTGAACTTCTTGCTGTCGCACTCACTCTTACCTGGGCAGTTGCAGCTTCTCTGATTTGTGCCCAACTTTCCTACAAAAATGTTCTGCCATCTCTAGACCTTTTGTCATCCTTGTCAAATGATTAGATCTCCTGATAGGTGGTTTGTTGTTTACTTATTCAGTCCTGGAGTACTGCCTAGAGAGAGTAGGTTTTTCTTAGGTAATAGGAAAAAGGTATACTGTGTATATGGATAGCGTCATAGTTTTATGACTACTTCTTGTCTGGTGCTACATGCACAAATTTGTTTTGTCACACCWAATGGGTTTTGTTGCAAAAGGGAAACAAAAGACAGAAGAGAGATCAGTTAATCTCCAAACTTAAAACTGAACAAGTAGCAGCATGCTAACACAATCTTCTRTATGTGAAAGAAATCATAAATGGTGTGCATCAGTAGAATGCCACTTTGAAGTTTCTAGACTATACATGCCGCGCACTTCGTCTTCGAGTGATGCCCACAGGACGTGCACATGCAATTCTACAGGAGTGAGCGGCTTCAGGTTTATAGGCACCAGCACACCAGTCATTACCTGAGTTTCTGCATTAGTAGACAAATGTATTGAGAGACTGCATAACTGATTTTGCAGGTCTCTGACTAGCTACGGCTGCTCAGGGAAATTTAACAGCTTGCAAAATCTGGCTTAGAAAATAAAAGAAAAAAGATTTAAATCCCCTCTCACTATATTCCTTTACCATAAGAATTTTTTATCCATGTTTGCATAAAACAGCAGTTTCACAGAGCAGCAATTTGCTTCGGTGATTATTCTTTTACTTGAAGGACAAATACCAACCTTAGTTACTTCTTTGCTTGGCAAGAGAATGTAGCTTTAATAGCTGTGGATTTGGCTGTGCACATATATAAAAGCACATACTTGTTTTTGAGAAGGGCAAGGCTAAACCTGGGAGGGTGTGCAGAGAGCTCCAGGAGGCACAGTGCTGTCTCTGTCTCGGAGCAGCCTGCTGCATTACAAACATACTGAATAGCCCCTGGGGAAATCGTGCTGCTTTCTCTTTTCCACTTAGTTTTTTTTTTCCTTTTCTTTTTTTTCTCTTTTTTCTTTATCTTCTTCTTTTTCATCCGTAAGCAGAGAATCAAAACTTGGCTTTTGCTTCTGAGCAAATATCTCATTTGCTTTTTCCACAGATTAGCACTCTGTTAAGTACTAGTAAGAAACAAAACTGTTACAAGATTTTCAGCAAATAACATACAGGACTTTGATGTTTGGGGAAGGGCAGATAGRAAGGGAAGTTTTCTAACATCCTTCTCTAGCTCTTAAGAATCAAATACAGTTTATTCCTTTAAACTGGCCTCCGTCAGGAGGCTGAAGTACTCTGAAGGTTAGCTACAGCACTATCTGCTGCTGAGATGGTATTTACTGGATGATGAATATATTAGTTCAAATTTAAATTGATTCTGTGGAGGSGTAATGTTGATACCATATTTACTGCTGTGTTTCTGTAGTGGAAGGCAGTCATTAGTGTGGAGAGAGTGAGAAGAAAATAACTTAAAGGTGACACTGTCTGAAATGCAGGAAACGAAGCAGCGCTTCATAAATAATATATTTCTCCTATTATGTTAATTTTCAAAATAGGCTTAGAGTTAAGCATAATGTTCGATCACTGTGTGCATCTATACTAGCATATTATTAGTCTGTTTAGTCACATCTAGAAATATGTTCTTTATATTTGTGGTTGCCAAAGTAAATAGAAATCAATGAAAGTAGCAAAAGCGCTGAAGTCATTTCAATAAGTGAAGTGCTCATTAATTTAAATTTCACACTTGACATTGTTACGGACTAATCACAGAAAATAAGACATTGACTTCTAAATATGTTCTACGAGTAGGACAAATCCTGCAACTTTATTTTCAAAGTGGCATTGACATTAGTAGGAAGGACCTCTGACTACAGCAGTTTAGGCAGATGTTAATGATACAGTAAACTTTCTCAAAAGCCCGAAGTCCATTCATATGGATGACATAAGCTTGAGGAGTTAGCAAACAAACAACATTGAGACCCTGCGAGCGAGCATGTTCAGAAACATCAAAAAGCTCTTCCTGCCGTTTTCAAATATCTAAAAATATGTGTGAAGCCTGTTCGCAATTTAATGGGAGCTATACAGAGAGCTGGGGGTGGTTATACAGGAAATTAGAAAAGCCTCATCTCACGAGAGTGAAATAAATGTGCCATTGTGTAGGAGAGTAATTGGAGGGGTGTGTCAGTTCTGCTGATGTCAAGCAGGTGTCCATAAATTAGAATAAATATTTATAATTAATTGATATTAGTGATAAGAAGGTATTTTGAATTACACTGAAGACAGAGACCTACCTTGTCTCTATTCTGAAAAAGAGAGGACCATTTAAAAAAGAGAGGACCAGAAAATGCCATTTCCCCCAGTTGTTTTTTCTGGTGTCAATTAATGCTCTATTTGGCTTCTTTTCTGTTACGTAACTCGCATTGCATAATGTAGGATATGACAGAGGTAATTTAGAGGGAAAATGCGATTATGGTTACAAAAAGTCGGTTCACCTGCAGGTAATGGGAGGCAGGTGGGCAACACGGAGTTGGTGATTTGTGGCTGATTGGTGCAGGGATGMTGCATCATTTCTATTTACTGTCTGATCAGTTCCTTACTCATGCAGAGTAATTGGTACTTCATTCTCCCTCCTTTGATTTTCAGGAATAACTTTCTGTATTGCCTAGAATATTGCAGAGAATTCAGAACTCTTTTTGCATCCTCCTGTAGATGCTATGAGGGGTATGGGGATTCCTTATTGTCGCCACATTTTRAAGACTTCAGTCAATGAGCTTAGCTGAGTCTGGCTCGGAGTGCAGACCCCCTTTCTGCATAGTCAGCTGTGAGCAGGTTGCTGCTAACTCCAATTAAAACCTTTTGTGATCCAGTTAGGAATCATGACGGTGAGTTTAGCTATTAATCCTGTGACATGTCTACAATATCTTTCAAAGCACAGATAATTTTTGCTGTTACAGTCTCTTACTTAACACAGGAAAAAAGTGGTAATAGTGGTAAGAACTGCATTAGTGTGAGAGCATGGTGTGCATCTGAATGCACTACTGTCTTAAGTCTAGTTATTTACTTGGATTTTTAATAATGGGTACAGTGTTTCCTGATTAAGAGGCAGATAAAAAGGTACATGGTGTTTGAGTGCCTCTCCATATGTGGCCTATCTTTTCACCAGATTCCGGTGTAATTTTGGATAAACTATAGTGCTGTCAATATGAATTGGAGATAAAATCTAGCTTAAAATTTTCACCATCAATCTGATTCTATGAATTTGGTTTATATTACTGTGGATTTTTGGTTTCATCATTTTAGGTTGCCCTTTTCAGTAACAAAACTTCAATAGCAATTTGACTTCAGGTTTACATGCTTTTTGAACTTAAATTTGCTAATAAAACTGTCAGAATCAGTGATTGTTTTCATCTTTGCATAGTAGAATTTGGGAGTTACTGCTTAGAAACTTTTTGTTTTACAGAGCTGTCCAGTTCCATTCTGAAATGCTAGTAAAATGGATTCCTCTCAGAATGGCTCAGACAGTATTTACAATACAGGATCCCAGAAACAAATCTATCGCTTTGAACACTTCTACTGATAGCAGCAATCAGGGAAGTAGTGTACCAAAGGACTTACGTCATTTGCCAGGGTTTTGCCTTTTTTTGACAGAGTATGCAGTATGGTATTTGAGGCTTGTCTTCTGCATCSCTGCACTTTTCGCTTTTCAATCTAGTCCCTAGCAGTTTGTGGAGCTTCTTTTTTGGGGGGTGAGGGATAGGGGAGAGTTGATTTAACTTCTATTTCCACTGTCAAATGTTTAGGCTGCAGTGAGTCATGCAACCTATAGGGTGGAAGCCCAAGCTTTGGTAGTATCTTCCTCCTTTASCTAGTCTTGATTAGCATCCAACTGAAGAATCAAAAGGTTGCTRAACCCCTTGAACAAGGTACAAGATACATACTCATATCTGCTTCATTTGCCAAATACATCTCTGAGAATGGGACTCTTTTTGAAATGAAAGCTTATGGCAAGTTGTGTCTTTTTTAATATGCAAAATGAGGATCTTTCTACATGTTCAGCATGTTTAAAAATAAGACCACTTACCTAGGCACTTAACTCAGGCTTCAGATACTAACTTTAATCTTCTTAAAAGGCACACTCCTAGACCTACCATTTTGTTACTATTTGGCTCATCCTCCCATTAGTAGCTTGACAAACTAATAATGATTTACAAATTTATCATAATGACTGTGGCTAGTAATATATGCAATCATTTGTATTTTACAGTGACTCTCTGACTTCCCTCATTTCCACTCGGTACAACCAGGAGAGATGTGAGGTGTGGGGTTTTTTTTGTATTCTTTCATCAGTTTAATGTCCAAACAAATTTTAATTGAGCTTGTAAATTATAGATGTTTTTGACATTTATATAACATCGTTCTACCTGTATGATCTCACTGTCTGTGCAAGTAGTGCCAGAGCATTTCCCATGAAGAATCTGTGGCCGAGGTCTGCCAAGCCCTAAGGTTTTAAGGCCGTGTGACATGCTAAAGTGCTTTTCTCTCTAGTGGGTCTGGCAGAGGCTGCTGTGGACAGTTGCTCTGGAAATGGATGCCTTGGATGCCTGTGGAGGCAGAGGAGGAAGAGATTCTATAAACTTCAGGTTTCTGTTCATTATCTTAGCATTTACTTTCATAGTGTCASAGTATTCACATGCCTAAATTAATGCATTGTCCTTACATGTGGTCTTTTGTACTGTATATCTAGCTGTATCATATGTTTTGGGGGGTTCTGGTTAAAAACTAAAGCTGCAGTACATGGAGTAATACACTTAGGTCGGTTCGAAGGCCCATCAGTTGGTAACACAGGCTAAGCCTGTAGTTCCAGCTGGTTTTGGCCATTTTATTAAATCCAGTAATACAGCTTATGCTGACAGCTTCATATACCTTGGCCTCCTACACAAAAAAAGCTCTCAGAAAAGTACATATGTTTAGTGACACATTTAGGGTTAACTCTGCTCCTAGTCCTGCAGTGCTTGTAGGCAGTTGAAATACTGCCTGAAGGAGGACTGCGCAGTCAGACTTTGTATGAAGCAACTAGGAAAATTGTAATAAGATTAATATGATAATAGATTACTAATAGTATGCTGTACTAGAATTGGAGATTGCTTGTAAATGCATGAACTTTTTTGTATGAAAATGTCTCGTGCACCTTAACCTGTAGCTGCAATAATGAGGTWCACAGGCATTATATCAGCTTTTTAACATGCCTTTTGTCAGAATTTTGAGTTCATAAGCTCTAGTTAGCTATTTCATTGAAGATGCCCCAAATCTTCCAGCAGAAGGGCTGAGAGCATCAAAYGAAGGTAGTAGGAGCCAGATTCAAGGCAAATGAAAGGGGAGGTATCCCTTATGCAGTGGGTAATAGATCTTTGGAACTTGTTGACAGAGCGTGTTGTGGATGCTTACAGTTTTCAGTAGCTAAAAAGAGGCTGGAGGGATTCATGAGAGAGAGATTCATTKATGTTTACTAAACATGTAGGAAGCACTTCTGCTTCAAGATTTCCACCAGCTGAAAACAGCAGGAAGCTGGAGAATACGGAGGGAGGAGGGAGGGCTACGTTTGCCTCGTTCATATTCTTCCATGGGCATCTRCTAATGGCCTTTGTAGGAAACAGCGTACCACATTTGTTGGACATCTTGGGCTGAACCAGTACAGCAGTTCCAAGAACACTGGAGCTCTAATAATTAAACATTTAAATGGCAACATGCTAGTGGCTTTTTTGTGGTACAGAGTGAGGGTAAGATCTAGCTGCCCTATTGTAAACTGGATTTGGTATATTTAAGTTGTTTTCTCACTGATTTTTCAAGATGATAAGCTTACAGATGGAAATGCTTTTAAGCCATAAATACCACTCATGCTGTCATGCCCAGAAGCCCAAATAAAGCCAATGGGATGTTAAAAACTGCTGACGTGCATTCCTTCTCTACCTGGTTGGCTCAGGTAGAACTGTCTGCTGTCAGTTTGGGTGGACAGTGTTTGACCCTCGCTTGTAGATATAAATGAAATAGATCTCCCTTCACTTAGTCACAGTGCACTAGACGACAAATTTGCCTACATCAGTTGACCTGGAAAGTGGAACCTTAACCTTACGTGCAAGCTTCTGAAGTTCCATCCATTTGCTTTATCTCTGTAAATATTCTCCAGTTTTTCTCCATCTTATTCTTTACAGACAAGACTCCTGGGACTCTGTGGTTGCAGACCTGTTCGCTAAATTTTGCACTCAGATATTCTTTTATCTATTTATGTCTTTCCCTTGATGTAGCTCTAGAGAAACAGGATGGGGTAACATCTACTGCACTTGGGTTTGTTTGTGCTTCTCTTTTTTTTTGAGTCCAATATACTAATTTTTCTAAAGTTTCATTTAATGTATTTCAGGAGAGGCATTTTATACATAGAGTGTTTATTACCCAAATGTTTTCTCATTGTGATAGTTCTTTAAGGTTTTCCTATCACAAATCTGAGTAATACCAGTAATAAATTTTATCACCTGATAGTGCCCAATTTAAATGCAAAGTTGTAGGAATAATAATTAGAAATGAGATGTACACGCATGATCTCCTAGTGATCCTGAGATCCACACAGAGGTACAAGAAATTTCCCCTGGGAAGTGAATCCAAATGTTAAAGACAAGTGATTGGCATTTTATTAAGTTTCCTGCATGTGGACTAAGTGAATAGTCAACTCTGCTTTATGTCACACTGAACTGAAGGAAGACAGATGAACAGCAGCTTCCGGAGTCGGTGTCTTAATCCTCTAATCTTAAATCTCAAAAYTTTCACGGAAGGAGAGATTATTTCTCCGTATGCTTTCTACAACCCCCCTCTGTATACAGAAATGGCAATCATAGCGGCATYTTCTAAAGATGTTGAAATTCAGGATCAATATATGGAAAATTATTCTGTAAATTGGTAACATTTATTAATGRGATGTTAGGGAGAACATGGGTGTTCTACACCCAGAATATTATTTATCCAAATGTTCTCTGATTAACTGGGCCAAGGATAGAGGAGAAGAGYGAGGGTACTGTTATCATTCAGTTCTAAAGTGTAAGTTCATTCTCACAAATGAGACCCTCCCAGTTTCATGCTTAAATCAAGAGATTGGAATGTTACCGACTTTTTTATATTTATTCATGAGAGAATATTATCTTCTATTTATTTTCTGTTTGTGTGCTTTAGATCTTTCTTTGGCGTTGGACAACAGTTGAAAGTATATCCCAAAAGCTAAAAATAAAGGATTGCAAGCTGAAAGGTTAAAGAAGCAATAGAACTTTGCTTGTTCTGGGCAGGTTTCTGACAAACTTCTTTGCTTCTATTCCTCCTTTCTGTGGGAAAAGGTCAGCCCTAGCTGTTTCCACAGCTGTTTGCTCAGATTTACAGAGTGCAGGCAGACTCAAAGTTATAGTCTTCAGGTGGATAATAGCAGATCTTTCTGCAAAATCATGATGGGGAGTTAGTAGTGGGGCTCAGACACTGATCTTAAAGTTCCTTTGCTCTCATATGCTCTAATGAGAAGAGCCAGCTAAGAAAAAGCCTAGGTGAATCAGCTTTTCTTTTCTGTGGAAGGAGGAAAAAGAACAAGACTGCTGCTCTCCAAGAGAACTGTTTAGGTGTTTCTCACTCTTTTGCACATGTATTACTGTGATCTATCTGGGTATAACATAAGAAGAAAAGACTGGCTATGCTAGGTTAGAGCCAGGCTCCGTTTTGCCCAGGGTCTAGTCTGTGCCCAGGGAAGACCAGGAGGACAAGTCAAGCATACAGTGGGGCATTTCTCAGGATACTCCTACAGGACTCCCTGAGCTCAGGTCTTCTGTCAGTTTGCCTGATCCTTTCTGAATATATGCAAACACTCTGCAACCATGATGTTGCCTGGAAAGATAGCRTACAAAAGCCCAGCGTGTTGGGTTKACTGTAGAAATGACTTAGCCACTGCAGAAAGTTTGGGCTTTTGAAACAATACAGCTATGGGTTAGGATCAGACTCCAAAAGTTCAGATTTGCTTTCACTAAGGCTCTGAATTACRGTTCTAAGCCCCTGTGGTGGTTAGACTTGATGAACCTGTATCTGAGACTCGGGAATTCCTGGTCTCCTTTTCAGCTAGACACTTCAATGACTTTCAGTAAAGTGATGCAGAAGGAGGAGGATCACATTAGAARTCCCCCTCTCTCTCTGCCTCCTTTCAGGCACAAGCTCTTACCTGAGAAACAAATTCTCTCAACTTTGTCTAGAGAGGATCAAACACCTTCTGCTGTTGTTCCTAGGCATTGTTAATTGTTGTTAATTTCCAACACCTCATTAATTATTTGCTATTAAAGATGTGACTGAGGCAAATGCCCTTCACCCATGGATAGTCACAAGAACAGACCATTAATAACTACAAAAATGTTTTACTTTTGAAGTCGAAAGGGAGCTGCTATGAAAGTCACTTTGTTTGCAAGGGAAGCCTGATGCAACATCATGGTGTCATTTTGTAAAGAGCTAGCTATGAACTGTGCCTTAATGTGCAAAAGAAATGAAGCTGATGGAACACTGATATAATTAGAATGACGTAATTGACGGAATAAAGTGGCTGGAAGTAATACCTGCTCTCYCAGCCCACACCAATTCTTAATGTGTTTAAAAAAACGGGAATTTTGCTGCAATACTTTCTGATGAAACCTCCAATTTGTGTAAAGTTTTAAATCCTGTGGAAAATACATAGTGGTCTTTATCCTTTAATATGCAAAGCAGTACACTAAGCTTATTATTATGTTATTATGTTATGACTGAGTAGCTTTAGTCAGGACTGAGACTACATAATATTAGGCACCATAGTACTGAAAGAGAATCTCTGATCAAGGAATTTACAGTACAGGTAGACAAGTGGATGAAGGGAGCTTGAACATTCCTCAGAAGTCTGAGTTTGTTGCCTAATGTAATGGTCAGGAATTGTCCTGTGTCCTAGGAGCTGGAAAAAGATGCTCATTATTTCCATGACAGTAGCATAATAAGAGAGGAATTTCTCCTGTCCTTTCCCAGGCTTTTTTGCAAAACTGAGCTACTCAGAATGGTTTCCATGATTGTAAGACATGACCTTCTTACAGACAACATCTTGATTAAGTCTACAAGTACTGCTCAATAATCTCTTCATTGCTGGCTTTGACTTGTGGCTCTGTTTTGCAGCAAGGAGTTCCAGCAGAAGTCGTTTCTTGTCCTAGAGTAATGTTGCCTGATAGGCAGGTGAGGAGGCAAGCTTTAGAGCTTTTATTTGCCTCCCTTTTCCGATCTGGAGACGGTACCATCTAGCTGAYCTTAAGGTATACCCATTCTGCAGCTCCTCTTTCTCTTTTAACCTCGGTCAGGTTTCACTTTTATCTGGTATGTTCAGTTATTCACTGCACAGATACTTGGTAGCAACAGCTCCATGGTTCATTGAAAATTAGCATTACATTATAGCCTGAAAACCAGAGTTACGTTATTAGGCTGGCTGTGTTTTTTTTTTTTTTTTTTTTTTTTTTTTTTTTTTTTTTTTTTTTTTTTTTTTTTTTTTTTTTTTTTTTTTTTTTTTTTAACCACTTTAGCTGCAGGAACTGAGGAGGTAACCACCAAAGAGGAGCAGCAAGTTCTACTGCTGCTGTAGCCAAGTCCAGGTAAGGTTGTGAAACATAGCCTTCGTTTGCCATCATTCGTAGCCTGGTACATTCACTTCAGTTAACATTAAAAAACATTTGTGTGTGAGGCTGTGAGTTCCAGTGGCTGTGAAGTTCACACACTCCATGTGCCTCTGCTGTGGGCTCCACACCTTCAGGAGAGTGGGTGGGTTGCAGTCTCAACAACTTCTGCCATGTAGAAATTTCTTTAGCCAGTGCAGCTTTTTCCTGAAGTGGGACTATGAAGCAGAGCCAACAGGTCATCTGGGCAAAGACTGCAGAAACCTGCTTAAAGAAATAGTTTAATTTGCTATCAGTTGCACAGGAAGCGTGAAGCACAGCCAGGAAATGTATCCATGTCTTCTGAGCCACATTATGCCTTCTTAACAGCAGAGCTGTCTTCCAAAGCCAAACCTGAATTCAGTGAACAGAGCCAGAATTTAAAATTCTCTGACAGCCAGTTTATGAAGTAGTCAGTAGCAGGGAGTTTGTCCTGCTCCATAGCTGTTACTGCAGCCYCCCTTATGCTGCAGAAGCTCATTTTCTCTCATCTGGGAGCAGAGTAGARTTTTGTAAGGTTGTTGGATCTCAGCTAATTTAGATAGTACCTAAGTAGCATTACTTTTGTCTCTTTTCTTGCTCTGTGATGTGAAATAATGCAAAAGATAACACAGACTTAAATCTTTTTATCTGTGAGCCTTTCTCTGTATATTATATATATATAAACAGTGATAGATTTTAAAGCTGAAAAGGACCATTAGATCATCTGTTTATTTCCATAGGTCATAGAATTTCAGCTCTCCTGACATTGTCTCATACCTTTTATTGTGCCAAGGCATCTTTTTGATAGGCCTCCAGCTTTGACTTGGAGAGATCAAGAGGCAAGACATCCACCACTYGATTATTTTGTCCCAACAGATGGTAAGTCTCAATGGTTAACCATCCATTGGTCGAAAGCCTTACATAAAAAAAACACCGTGACTTCATAGGCTCTTAAATGTTATCTTCAAAAATATGCAATCTATTTTACAAGCTCAGACAGATTTAGAATGAAACACTGAACTATATCCTAAAGCCTTGTATCTCTTGAGTTTCACTTTAGACCAGAAGAAATTCCAAGAAGTTTCTTCATTAGATGCCAGATCTGTTTTTSTTTTAGATGACCTGAAGTATATGAAGGACCTGACTTAACACTCCACAAGATAACAAAGTACTTCATTGGTGCTAAACTTTATTCTTAATTCACTCTTTATTATGGGAGTTGTTCTCCCTGGGAGTTTGAGCTATGATCAGGAGCATAACCAGGACAGATAAAGCGTACGAACTCTGCTCTGAAAACTGGCGAACTAGTGTAGCTGAGCAGTCAGTTATACTGGAGACAGATCCCTTTCAGGCATTAATTCAAGCTGAGTTTATTCCTAGTCACCTCCAGGGAAGAGCCTCTAAAAAAGGAACATACTGCATTATAAATACGTGACTTTTAATAGTTTACAACCTATGTGTCTACTAGTTACTGTCGTGAGCTAAGAAGTCATAAGAAAGGGAAAGCAAAAAGCCTTCTTTGTTACACACGTGCATGCCAACATGTTATACGCAGGAAAGAGCTCATGCATATACATAATAAAAATTATATATTACAGTATATAATACAGTGGATTTTAGATTTAATCAGACACAATCCCAAATCAACTGGGTTTAATAAGGTAGAGAAGCTGAAACTCAGAAAAGCCATGAAACTGTATGGGCATACACAAAAAGGGAAAACTTAATATTTGGTCAAAAAYTAATTTTGAGATCCCAGTTTGGTTTTGAATACTCTGTGCTGTGTTAACTATTTTCTTGGTTTTCGTTATGACCAGTGTATTGCTTTGTCCAGGTTTATTTTGCCTGGATTGCTATGCAGTTTCTTTGGGGAGGAGACAATAGACCATCTGTGTCTTATTCTTTGTACAGTGCCTAGCATAGTGGTCCTAAATGCTCCTAAATACTGCTTCAGTACACTAATGCATTGTCATGATATTTATAGCTCTCCAAGCTGCTATAAATTGTGCTGGAAGCTGAATTAATCCATGACTTCTTTAAATTTGACAAAAATTAATATTAGGCAGTCGTGAGCCTGAAATACATATTTATTTTGACTTTCTGAGCTTGGAATGTGTAGGTGAGGTACTTTGTTATCAGATGGTGATAGAAAACCTTGCTTTTCTGCATCTAACAGAGACCAAGAGTAAGAAACATTTTAAAAAAAGGAAGCAGTTTTGCAGGCTTTCATACTTACCTTTGTGCAAAGACCCATTGGTGGGTACAACGACTGAGGCAACATCAGCCAGAAGTTTCCTGGAGATCACATACAGCAAATAGACATTAAAGTAGTGACATCTGCATGTGCAAATACAATAACGGTGTCTCCAAACAGTATGMAAACAAATGTGCACCTGTAAATCAGAAGTGTGGTTGGGACTGACCAAAAATTTATTCTTAATATTCTGTAGATTTTTTTTTATGTTAGGGACTGTATTTAGCTTTAATCCCAGCAGAAAGAGTGTAGATAATTGTTTAATTATCAGTATAAAATTCTTTAGTTTAAGAATTATAATTCTTTAGTTGTAAGCAAAACCCTTTTTACCTTGTAAAAGAAAAGCAGAAATCTTGCAACCAGTTTATTTATCACTCTTTAGGTGCTGGGGGTTAATATTCAGTAGCTCGTAACATCTTTATTATAATGCATTTATAATGATTTACTGGAATGATTCTATAGCTAAGTATCTAATGTCAAAGACTAGATTTGGCATGGAATAAAATGTTGTGTCCTTGGGTAACTCTAGGGAAAATAAGGCCTCAGCCAGAGATTTCTTTGTAATTCTACAAACTGTAATAAGGATAGGGGTAATTGCATTAATATCAATTAAGCTATTAATAATGCCCATCTTGTCATTCCTAAATATAGCAGTCACTCATACATATTACTGTCGCCTGTAAAGACTGTACATAAATGAGATCATGGCTTATTTATACTTTGAAATCTGGCTGACAGCCTGTCTTGTATCTCTTGTGTAATACCACAATAACCATTATTTTGGAGAGAAATAGCCTATGCTACTTGAAGAGACCATGTTCTGTAACTGTGATGCTGATCACCCCACCCTAAATGCACAGCTCGTGGATAATTTTAGGCCCCCAGGATGCCAGCAGGGCATTTTGTATCACTAATATTGATATCAGAGGAAGCTTTATAATGACTGAAAGGGAAGATCTTTAAAAATAATCCTCACAGCATCTCTGTGCCCCCAAACACTTTGTCTCTGTTGATGACTTCAAGTTTCCAACAAAATAGACTGCATCTGCTGGTGCTATTGTCATTGCTAACCATCTATTGTGCGCTATATTGAAATCATTGCATTTTTGAAATGAAATTCTGTTTCTAATGCCATTTAAAAATTGTTTATTTGTCTTAAGAAGGATTCTCACTAGACACTAAAGACAGAAGCCTGGATTAATGCAGTGTACCTGTAATCTCCATAAAACATGCACAGAGCTAGATTTAAAATAGTTATTGGAAATTGATGCAATAATTTAATAAAATGAAAGGGTTGTTGGTGGTTTATGCTGTGCTTTGAAGATGCTGGTTAAGTGTTCAGCATCATCAGTTACACTGCACAGCCAAGCATCATTAGTAAATCCCAAGGGTTACCTAAGGAATCACTCCTAGCATTGGACTGTCCTTCAGCAAGGGGACTGGAGCGAAGAGAGGCAAATCTGAGAGGAACCTTTCAGTTAGAGCTCATGATAAATGATGGGCCTTGGCCAGTTCCCACAGGAAGACAGAGAGAAGTGCCATGATCTTCCCACATCCAGGAGCAGGAAAGGAGGCGGCAGGTGTGTATGCAGGAKGGGAGAGAGGGCAAAGGGATGGGAGAAGGGGACCCCCCGGTCCCCCTTGCATGTGAGCACCTCCAGCGTCCCAGGGCTGCTCAGCCCCAAAGCAGCTCCAGAGAGCTCTGCATAAGGTTGTAGTAGATGAAGTCATTTTGCAATAAAGTTGGCTGTAGCTCTAGGCCATAAATCACTAGTTCTAATGCTAAAACTTATTACATATTTCTCTCTCACCTCACACTCTCATTCTATTAATACCTTGATTTAGATGAAAATTTTCACTGAATACAGACAGGAGGATTGAATAATTTTCATCCGTATAGAGAAGAATACATTTACATTTGTCGTCTTTGGACTGTTTCCTCAAGAGTGGCTTTCTGTTTTCTTCTGCCAAAGGAAAATTATAATTCCAATGAACCTGTTAGCATGCCCATCTTCTTTTTAACTGGCTTTCTACAGTAAGAGTTTAATGAGTCTACAACTCTTATGAGAAGTCTTTAGATGGCCTATCCACAAGTTTGTGTCCTGTGTGTAAATTACTGGAGCTTACTCTTGATCAACTTTCATTTGTTCCTTGCTTGGGCAGACTCTCAGGGAAGTGAAGCTGTGCCCTGTAGTGCACCGTGTCTCAGAGCTGTCTAATCTAAAAGAAAATAACTGGCATCTTTGCCATTATCAGCATCTTAACAAAAGTCATTGATACCTCTTTGTGTGTTTTTTTTTTTCCTTTAGAGTCAAAACTCTGTCACTTTTGTTAATTAAGGAAATTTGAAAGAGCTGTTTGAAGCATTGACCCTCCTCCACTGTTTTAATTGCTTTCATAACTTCTGCCTTTAAGTAAAGATCCAGTAAAGAATGGCTTCTTCCTTTAAATAAGGGTCTAATGCAGAATGAGAGTGAATGTTGTCATATGAAGTGCATTTCAAATGTAATAAAGCAGAAAGGAGTTCCTGGCCCCTGTGTCAGTTGTAAGAGGGTACATAGTGCGATCACTATAGCTCAGTGGCTGCAAAGCAGAAAATGAAGATTGTAAAAATGTCACATAAAGAAAAAATGCACAGTGGATTCGTTTTGCGATGCTCATAATTCAGTAATGCCTTTAAGTAGCTAGAAGAAATATAATAAATGTTTTTCCACAACATTGATCATACTGTATCAGAGGAAATATTAGTGTGCAGGGAGCCATGATTATGCTGGTAGTAATTCTCAGTGCAGAAAACTCCTAGAAGATGGGACCCTTTATAGGCTGAACTTTTATCGGCTGCAGTTATTTACCTTTAAGAATACGCTTAATACACTGTCCTATAGCTAAATATTTTTGTGAAAACTCAAACCAGCCACTGTCAGAAACCCTGCTACTATTTTGTAGAAATTATAGTTTTCCTATGGACATTCTGATGTTCTCTGGGATAAAAAAAAAATGGCCAATTGACCATGTAAAAACAATAGAATGCTTGTAAAAACAAATTTTGCTACTACATTTTAAAATCTGGATGTGGTCAGACAAGTTTATTGTGTGCAGTCCCATCAAAATATTGCCTGTAAGTATGAACTATCCTTAAGAAATTTAATGTACATGATTATTTGAAGGTTATAAGAAAACATGCATGGACCACTATAGGCTCCTTATTTACTGTACTGAAAAACCCATAAGTCACCAAAACATGTCTGGAATTTTATGAGRAAAATGTGAATATTGATTCCTAGTGCCGGTCTCTTGCTCCTCAAGGTGGCAGGACCCGGTAGTGCTGATGAGAGGCTTGGTTCAGCCCTGTGGGAAGGGGGACCTGGCCTCCCTCAACCCCCGGCACCTCTGGCTCGCTGCGGAAGGAGGAGCTCTTGGGGAGGCCTTCCCAGCCATTCCGGGCGGGAAGAGCGGCCGCAGGATGCCTGAGCCCTCGCACAAATAAGGAGAGGATAGGTGGAAAGGAGAAAAATGGAGGCCACCAAAAGGTTCTTCCGTGGATGCAGACACACCGTGTCCTGGAACGGACGGAAAGGCCAAATAGGATACATGGATTTTGTGTGCTGAAGAGCACGTTACTGAATTCTGGTGTCTGAAATAGCCTGCTCTCTCTAGAGAAGGCACAAAAATATTCATGTTCATTTATCATTAGGCTCCTTTTCAAAAGAATGGTTAAGCATGGTTATAACTTTGAGCAAGTATCTACATCTATGTATTTCCAAAGTATTGCTCACAAGCTTTCGGCAGCACTCMTGCAGTATGCTTTGCTGGGGAGGCCTTAAAGAAGCAAATTTTCTGTGTTGATCATTGGTTCAGGCCCTACGGAGCATCTGGTCGGGGTGTTTTTCTGAGCAGATGATCCCTCAGTGGTGGAACTTTAACTTTTTCTCCCTGAAGCACAAGTCATGTCTTTTCTTGCATTTAAAATAACAGATTTTTTTCTCCTTTTGAGTACCAAAAGCAATTTCTCCTCCCCCACCTCCCTTTATCTATTGTGGGCTGATAGCTTGTGTAGAGACTAAAGGCCAAGCCTGCAGGATTTGTTCCTTGGCTGTATCAGTGCTTTGTGCCATGATCTAGGGTAAGTCTTAAACTTAAACTTTCTGTGTTTAAGCTTATCCATTCTTGAAGTGATTAAAATAGTAGGCATATCTGCCAGGAGTTACCATGTGGGGCTTAAAGGCTTTTGACAGGTTATGTCAAAACAAGGCAACTGTACAAGGCTGCAAATTATCATATGCATAAATTCTGCTGTATGTGTTGCTATACCTTTTGTGAAGCWATGGTGGATATTTAATATTCTTTGTGAATGAACTGTTACGATAAAAATTTATTTTACATAGTTTTGTACAAAATACATATATATAAGTCTCAGAGGTGTTTATTTGCGCATTAATATCACATAGAAGAGTTTTAAATGCTAGAATGAAGAGTATTATCTTAGTACAAAGTACAGCTGTTGCTATCACATGAAGGAAACTCAGTGCCATGGAGGGGTGGGATTTTAGGGTTTTACACCAGCATTCCTAAACTACAATTAATCTGATTAAGATTACTTACAGGAATTCTTGCTTTAGAGTGAATTCAGATTGCAGGTAAAATGTAATCTAGTGATAGCCCTGTGCAGTTCTGCATGCTGTGAAAGCCTCGTAGACCTGGAGCCYAGTTCTCTCCTCCGTATGGGAAACTATCACAACACCTGCACCCCACCCGCCAAGCAGATAAGACCAGAATCTGGTTTCCAAAGTTAAAATCTGCCCATGGATACAAAAAGAGGATTTTATAGCAACTCAGGTTGTATTGCAGTGTTGCCCAGTGCTTAACATTTAATCTGAATGTGGCTTGCTACCTTTCAGAAAAAAAATATATTTATTTATTTCGTTCTAAATAGAAATTTTATAATTCTCGGGGTTGTACCTGTGTGAGTAGGCTGAGCTGCCACTGGATGGCACTGTTGCATATATCTGGCAGTAAAAAACTTCCCTCTTAAAGCTCCCAGTTTGGAAATGAGGTTTGGGGCAGTTAAGCATACCTGTCTGTATGTGATTACTGAATAAGCAAACAGTACCATAATGCTACACTTACATAGCAAAACAGGAGACATAAAGACTTGTGTGGTAATATATGAGTCTAATATTTATTACCTCCTAGTACTTACCCTAACACTTGCATGTTCCTTTACTACAAAAAGGAGCAAATATTTTGTAAGAGATTGATTTAATTTAGTTTTCTTTAAATTAAAATGTAATATCATAAGAGAAAATATTGCCATACCTCCATACGCCTTTATCTGTACACGTAAATGTTGAGGAAGTTGACGTTAGATTGACTTATTATTAGTGGGGCCTAATTTAAAGCCAACTAGACCAAACTGATTTGACTTTCAGCACAAATATAAATGAGACTGCTAGTTTTGAAAATAATTTACTCTTATAAATCCTTTTACTTCTTCTGTTTTAAATCATAAATGAAATTTTGCATTTAACTTGATTGGCTATGGTATTTGTATTGTAGGAAACAAGAGAAAATGGGCTGGTCTTTTCCCTTGAATTCTAAAGCAAGGTTGAGGCATATTCCTTTCGTGTTCATTTTAATCCTTAACCTCTATATTTTTATGCTTCTACAGGAAAGTGTTTTTGATATTAGAAACAAGAACTTTTAATTATATTGAGAAAGTGTACAGTGGTATGATTTCAACCGGACCTCTGTGTTTTTCATTCCCCTCCTTTTTCTAGAATGTTAAGAGTACGTACATTGTGGAATAGTTACCAGCCTAGATTTTAGCTATGGGATTTCTTTCTCTTCTTGTAAATTATCACAAAATTATGTTGCCTGCCATCTATGGGATGCTTTGATCCAAAATTTCAGTCATTGTTTCCACATTTAGGGGCTGGAATGAACATCAAAGAAATGGGTGTACTGAATTTACTGAATGCCAAAGCAGTACAATAACATACAAAGGATATAAGCAAATCCCAAAGGTAAAATGTGCTGCCAAATCTTGCACATAATAGAAGCTCTAAAGTGACAGTCTATCTTTGACAAATGCATAGCGGTATCAATGCCAAGGGAAGGAACTAGCATGCTGAAAGGTGAATAAAGAGTTGAGAACAATTCACTGCATTTGCACGTTTCCTCAGTGTGTTTTCACACAACAAGGAAAGCAGATGAGACAAATGCATTAGGTAATCATTGGAGAAGACCGTAAACCTGCTGAGCCTTTTTACTAACCTAGATCTTCCCTTGGCTTATACTGAGTATTTAAAAAYAAAACGTGGTTAGAAATAATTCATCTTCTGAATGAAAAATACTAGCCATGAGGAATGTAAAAAATTGCTTATTCATTCTTCCTTTGACAAGTTCACGTTTAATGCCCATATGGTACTTGCAATAAACTGCTCTCATTCCTGGTTGAGAATTTGTAAATGCTTCAAATAATTTGCCAAGGGAAGTTAAGGGTTCCATATGTACTCACCAGGTTTTCCACCACTGTGGACTAACAGCGTAATTTAAGTGGGTGCTATAAGGTAAAATATAAGAGTCATTGCACAAAAACTATCAACTTACCTTGTAAAAATCTGAAACCTACTTGTCAAATTAATTTTATTTTCCTTTCTTTGAAACCAACCCAAAACCTAAAGCAAATAATGGTTGTAAAATCTTTAACAAAAGGTTTCTCTTCCCAGTTATGTACAGCACTTAGCAGAGGCAAGTCTCAGGTTATTTAACTGATCCTAGTGTGTTCTGGAGTATAGAGGTTTTTTCCAGGCCTACAAGTTAACATTCATCAGAGGGAGTTTTGACAGAGGCCTTCTGATGTGCAGTACTCTTGCTGCAGCCAGTGGAGTATTCAGAAGGAAGATGTGCTGTAATAAAACCTCAAAGTGAAAGCTGTAGAGGACCTGTTCTTCCCTCATTAGTTTTCTGCTCTCTTTCTGGCAGCTGAATAGTCACCTCCAGTTTTCGTACTGCAAGAAAACTGCACTGCCGTTAGGKGACTGAAAGCACGGCTGCCACGTGTCAGGGACGTGGCTGGGCTGCTAGGTGCGTGTCCAGCCGGGCAGCATTTTGATCGCGTAATGACCATATTCCAGTCATATGATTAAAAAGGCTATTGGATCTTTGAGAAAGARTGTCGGTTGTCTGGGGGGAAAAGCAACATGCTCTTTTTTGAGCTATGGTTCCTGTACTCTAGATACGGAGGTCTAAGGAGTAGTTGGTGGCTCTAGGCAGGGTAACATTCCTGCTGCTCARTAACTGTGGAAAAAGCTTCTGACTAGCACAGGGCTATATTGAGACTGGAGGGAGTGTTTCCATTGCCTAATTATGTGGATTTTCAGTTGCTGTTGGCTTTGGGCAGCTCATTAACACCTCAGGGTGCACCATAACTTAGTTACTTGGGCCCTTGAAGCAAGCCCCAGAGGCACATATATAGTTTAAAGTTGCCTCTGTCTTGCTCTTCCTCCCCCTTTTCCCTTCGACCCTGAACCCACTGGTTTTCTACTATGCTTTGGTGAAGTGCACCAAATAATGTAGTTCTGTGTACATATAACATCCTGGTTTGTGGAAGCAATTAGGAAACTGAATGCCATGTCCAGATGGGGACCTGATCCTGTATRCCTTGGCTCCGATCCTGCATTAGATTTGTAAGAAGTGTGACCTACATTCTCTTCCAAAGAAGGCTGGATAGGAAAGGACATCTGGTTTGGATTGTGGTTGCCAGTAAAATCTCTTACGAAGCAAGGAGGAGAGTTGCAAGTGGTCAGGCAGAGATGGATCTGTTATTATGAGAGAGGATACATACAATCACCGCTGAAGAAAATAGATAAATAGACTAGGTAAACTAGACTAGGTAATGCCCAGTAAAGAGAGAGGAAATGTCTAAGCTATTAAATTTTTGTAGGCGAATAGTGTTTGACCCCACGCTCTCCACCTGTTGATATTGAGAATAGGCCTTTTCTGACCACAAGTAAGATAGAGTCCTTCAGTTGTAATGAAGGAAAGGCCAAACACGTCAAGAAATGTGGACAGGTGTAGCCTCTTTCCCAAAAGGGGGGGAAAGTTGGTGGCAAGTAGGTCTTTCACTACCTTCAGGACAAGATTAACATCTCCTAACTATCCCTGAAACCTTACTACTGCCCAGAAATCCTTTTCGAAGTGTCACTGAGATGTTTCTGCAGTTTTTCTGCCTCACTGATCTCTATTGCAGCCTCTTCTTCTGTCACCAAGATACTGCTGAAAGTGATCCTGGGCAGGTGAAAAAATCTGCGGACAGGGAGTAGAGATACAGAGATCAGAAACTCAGGCTAGACTCCTGTGAAACTTCCCATTTGACAGTCAGGCCTCAGACTGTAGATGAATGTATAGCTATGTCTATGGTGCAGGTAGGGCTTTGGTTTACCCTGACTATTAGTGTGCTGCTGGGCAAATGTAGAACCCACTGAAAAATAGAAATATCTTCTAACAGTAGTTTGCTAACCTGGAAAGAATGACTTTAATCTAAGAATTAGGGAGAGATGGCGAATTTCCTTGTACAAGAAAAAATASCATCAACTTGCACAAGGGTCAAAAAACTACGAGTAATAATGCTATKCTTATTCGTTTTAAAGTTGTAAGAAGGATAAGAAAAAAAAGAGTAGATCAGTGAATATCTTAAACATTCTAATTGGAAAAGTATAAAGAATAAACAAGAAAACCTGGAAATTTTAATAATTGATCAGGATTACAGCTAAATTGACATAACAGGGCTGTGGTGGGAGATTCATGTGGCTGGAATACTAATATAAAGGATACAAATTGTTCAAGAAGGAAGCAGGGGAAAAGCAAGCAGGTTTTTGCTTTGTATATCGTGTGCTCTGCTGCCTAAAATTAAGCTCAGGGCATATGCACAGTAAAGGAGAAACAGACGTGGGTAATCTCACAGTTAGGGTCTACTACAAAGCACTAAATCTGGAAGATCAAGTAGAAGATGTTCTTTAAAAGTAAGTAGCAGAAATTTCTAAAGCCCTGTACTCTATGGGATTTTGCTGTGCAGCTGTTGCTAAAGGAATGCTGTGGAACACATTGGTCTGCAAATTCTTAGAAATATACTGGTGGCAATCTTTTGATCAACARATTGATCTGATGCTAAGTAGAAGGGAAGAACTGAAGGTGAATCTGCTCCAAATGAATCTTTTCCCTACAGACTGTTTTCCAATATTTTTAAAAGACATCCTGAGATATTCACTCAATTACTTTGCCTTGGCATAAGGATCTTTTGGACTTCTTAAACAGGTCCCAAACATTATCTGAGGTCTCATGGCATCTCTGCTGTGCTTGAAGTAAGGACAGCAATGATAGCAGGGAAGTCACCTTATCTATCTCTGCTTTGTTGACTAATGAAAATATGAGGATCATGTTTTAAGCTCAATAAAGATGAGGCTAATTTTAATCAGGATTCAGTATAGCTGCAGGGTCCTTCTGTTCAGGCTCTGAATTCAGGACCAGACTCCTTTTAGTTTTTGCGATTTACAGCCAGAGAAATTATTCATGTCAGACATCTTCTGTTCAACGTCATAACTGAGCTAGACTTCTCAGCTGAGACGAGATGTGTCTCAACTCATCCTTCTTAATTCGTTGGTCAGAGGTCTTACTCCTTATTCCACATTACTCCTTTTTTCTGCTCATTTTTTGCATGCTGCCTTCCTAAATGGTACACAGTGTGATCCTAGGTGTGCACACTGTGATTGTGCCTTGACTTTTCAAAGTCCTGCAAGGTGCAGTGCCTCAGAGAGACAAAGGATGAATTTGATTGTCGGGCAGTTGATGCTGAGTGTTTAAAAGTTCCTGTTTCATTTACTCAGGCAATATTTGTTTCTAATCTTGATGGACATTGAGAAGACTTGGACATATGTTCAATGCTTTTCTCTCTGTGGACATTAAGAAATGGAGGCCTGAGTAATGCACATAAAAATATGACATTATTCCATTGCAGAACATCAAGGGCAACATCACTTTGGTGATATTACTGTAAAAGACAAAACTCACAATGCATATGAAAGAAGAAGGTAAAGGAGCAAAAATAGAACAATGATCTTCAGGAARAGAAAACTTTTCTGAAGTTACACAATTGGGAAATAAGCTCAAGAGAAAAGGAAATATGGTTCTGTGACAGCTGAAACATTTTGTACCTTTTATGGGACCTGACTTTACTAAAAACATCAGCTGCAGTAGTTTGCTAGTGTAATTAACACCAGCTACAAAAGGGTAAGACCTCAGTCTAGAATAAAATAAGAGCAGGACAAATGCTTTCTATTTTTTTCATGTACTTCTTAATTATCCCAGAAAGAAGTTCATTATGGCCATCTCAGAATTGCTAGCAATTGTCTCAGTAGGCACAGGGAAGACCAATGAGGAAAATTAGAAAAAGTCTAATGTAACAGCAGTTCTTTTAGAAAGAGAAAACAAGAGGAGCAAGGGAATTATGGCTAGCCATGTGCATATTTATGTAAGGATTTCTCCATGATTGATAATGATTTTTTAAACATCAAGTGATGGGAAGGAAATAAGTAGCAGCCAGTATGAATTTGGGAAATTCACTCATTTGACAAATATGAATTTGTCAGGAGCTACTCATGTCAAACTAATCTCACTTCTTCCTAAAAAGCATAACTAGACACTATTAAAAAGAAGTGATAGGTCATAGATATACTGACTGTCTGACCCTGCGTTGCTTTACATTTTTAGAAGCAAAATGGACAGCCAGTCCAGATTAAAACAGTGCAGTAATGCCACATAACTGTATCTGAAGGGTCATTGCCAGTGCTCCACTATTGAAAGCAAAAGATGTATTTTACCTGATTTTAACAGGGTGTTCCCTGGGCTTCGTTACAGGGAACCATGAGAGGAAGATGAGTCAATAATGGCAAGATGCCATGAAAAAGACAAACATGTTGTATAGAATGAAGTATAGGAGATACTTCTCTCATGAGCACTGGTTAAGGCCTGAGTTAGTGTACCATGCCAGGTTTTGGAGCACAAAACTCCTAGAACAGCATGAACCTGTTAAAGAGAGTCCAAAGGAAGCTGAACAGGTCACAACAACAAGACATGTAAGAAAAATTGGAAGTGTATTGTGTTTCTTTCTTCACCATAATAAAGACTGATGGGCCATGAGAGCAGCCTTTGATTGTATTTACAACAGCCTTTTACAGGAATTATTTATTCTCTCTGGCGGATAGAACAAATTGTCATTGGCTTAAGCTCCAGCAAAAAAAGATTCAAATTAGAATTTAGAAAAAGCTTTCAAACCCTAACAATGGCAAAACACTGATTTTTTGAGAGGGCTGTGGCATCTTCATCACTGAAAGTGTTTAAGAATGGGTTTAAGAGGAACATCTGTCATAAATGACACAGATATAATTAAAACTGCCGTGAGAGAGGGGAGAGACCTCCCAAGGGAGTCTTATTTTCCAATGATTCCTGGAAGCACAAAGTCAAATGCCTGTAAGCTGTGGTTTCTGTGCTGTCTAAAAAGGGAGATGTATCTAATGCATAAGAAAGGATCCACACACTACTTCGTGAGGGTAGCAGTAGCAATGAAGGATTGCTGCTGAACCTGGATTAGAAGCTCAGATGCCTAGCCAGAGTCTCTGGTTTGCTTTGTTTTTACTCGTGCTAACATTCGTCTTTATTGGCTGTGCTGCCATTAGACTTCTCCTGTGGCATAGTCATACCTTGGAAAGGCAAACTGGTTTAAAACTCTTTTTTACTAGATCCTTACAACCCATGTGTTTTCTCCATTCATTTGTACTGCAGCCTTCTACAGCTGATGAGTGAATAATGATGGAATTTAGCTTAGCAGAAAGACTTGCCTGAATATRTAATCCTTTTGAATTATGATTAAAGATTGCAGAGTCCCAGGTAAATTAGAGCATTTGGCTTTTTTGTTTCAGAACTTACTGTTGAAGAATCTAAATGTTCAAGARCATAAATGTACAATGGATGTTAGTTGAATGGATGTAGTAAGATTTTTCTGGCATGAAAAGCATAGTATTTATGAGTTAATTTAATCAGAGAAGAAAAATATTGAGTAGGTGACGAAGTAAAAATGATGACTGTGTATTATGTTTTTGCCATGCAGCTGAACAAACACATTCAATGACAGACCTTGGCAGGAGCTGCAAAGATGTTCTTGACAATGGCATGAATAAATATTAGGTGCTGTACATAATTCGTTGCATTCCAGGCCTTGAGCAAAACCAGGTGAGTTTTGCCTGGAAAATGTGGAAGAAACAATATAAGCATGTTGGGAAATTGTAAACATCTACAGTATCCTCCCCAGCTGCTTTGCTGTAACATTTTCATTTGCATCAGCAACAACTCTGTCATTTTTTATCTGCTATACTTTCATTGCACTTCTAGGAATCAATTAAAATCCCAGCTGCTTTAGAGTTCATGGCAGGTACTTCAACAATATAGCCTAAATAAAGGACTTTATACCTTCTAAACAGAATATACTCATCAGCCTTCATTTCCATTGCTGCAACAGTTTACACGAAAAGTAAATACTTTGAGTGACTTGGTGGTCCATAAAGAGGCGGAGAGGATGTCCATGTAGCAGGGAAATTAGAGGGAGTCTATGCAGCAGGGAATGAGCTATGACAAAGAGCTCGTAGTAAAGCAGAAACCTGCCAATATATCTATTAAAAGGACAAGTGTGAAAGTATGGAGGAAAATTGCTGTTTACTAATGATTTTTTCTTCAAGGCTGGTATATAGCAATAGTCTCTTGCTAGAACCTACAGCTGTATGAGTAGTGCAAGTACAGCTGGCTGTTTGCTAAGGAGAAAAGATACATGGGAGCACTTCACACAAGTTCTCTCCTCTATGTTCCGACTTCCATTGAGTAAAATTTAATTCAAAGTCAATCTTCACATCTTTACTGTTAAGAGAGGTAGTATCTGGAGTTCTGATTTTTCACTGTTTTTTAAAATTGGAAAATCATGTTATACACTTTTRTGACAATAGTCTTCACTGACAAAAATTAGGTTAAATGCTGAATTTTCTGTCATTAGTTTTATTTTCTGCTGGTCTTATTTGCATGTGTGAAAAATTCATTTCGGAAGTAGTGGTCTTAAGATTATTCATCCTTCTGTGTCACCCCAGAAGCCAATCRGGACACTCTACCTGGAATATGAAGGAAGAAGCTGATGCAAGCTGATGCTTCTACAAGGAATAACAGTGTTTCTCCTTTATAATATGATGTGCTTGTTTGCCCAGGATTCTTCAAGRAGCCCCAGTAGAAATAAGCCTGCAATAGAGAAAACATTGGCATAGCTGTGAAAGAGGGAGGCAGTTCACGTTACTTCTGCAGTTCTTTTCCTGGGACTGGTCCAGAGCAGCTTCAGGCTCCTTGAATGTCTATAGGGAGGTTTTAGCAGCTGAGCACAGATGTGGTATTGAGCTACCCAGYGCAGCCCTTCACTTGTTCTCCCTGTACTGGGGGTTGTGAGCATGTGTATATACTTCCTGGAAGAACTTGGACCGGGCTTGTCAAATTTTAGATATGCAGTTTTTTTACTAGAAATATACAGAGCAAAATGAAAATCTAGCTTGTTGGTTTGGCTTTCTTTTCGTTGTTTAGAAATAAAAACAGTGGATTTGAACCCTTAATATGTATACTGTGAGTAGAACAGCAAACAGCTTATGTGTTTTTCTATGCAGTCTTCAGATGTCAAGATGATAGATGCATATTAAAAGGGGACTAAAAATAGGTCTGTTTAATCCAAAGGAGTTTGAATAGCTGCGGATTTATACTGCTACCTGTTTTTATAATTTTGCATTTAAGTATGTGCCATAGGTTTGCAGAGATTGCTGATTTACTCAAAATGGCTAATGTATATCTGTTGTATGATTTCTGTTCTTTAGCTGTTGTCTGTTACTATTAAACAAGCTTGACAGTAATTTTCTGACTCTACAGGCACCCAAAAAGGTAGACCAGAAAACATCATCTGTTTGCAGTTGCATATTGCATGAGGAAAGTAAGGAGTTTTTTTTGAGCCTCAGTTAACAGATAACTTGATCAAGCCATTCTTATACATATTAAAACCATTTCCAAACACCCATTACTAGGGGAAGTTTTTCCAGACTGTTCATGTCTCGCTTATGAACCTACAAGAACATGTTTTCAGGGGTGGTTGGCAGGCTGAGGAAGGAGCTTTTTTTTTTGAAAAATTGACATATTCTTTGGGAATTCCAGTCCTATTTACAACTGATGTGAAAAATCTGTAAAGCTGAGCCCAGAATTTTAATCAGAAARTAAAAGATTTTCTCCATAGTGATATTTATTACATTGACTCAGTCCACAGGTCTGTTACTTGCATCATCTCTCACTGGGCACTTGACAACAGAGGTAGCAGTCTGAGAAATCAGTAGKGAGAACATAGTGTACACAGCATCCGTGGTTGTCACAGACACGTTGGATACACAGAACAAGGGAGCAGTGTCTTRCTTTAAACTATCTTTTTTTCAAGCTATTTTACAGCTTCACCTATCTGCTGCTGTGTAGTAAGTTTAAGAATGCCCAAGCTGAAAGAATTCCTCACGAAAGGTGACTTTGGTGCTAAAACTGAGTGCTATTTTTAAACAGTCTGCTGCACAGTAAGATTTCGGAAGCGTGTATGTAAATACAGGCTGATGGTCATATTGCATCTGCATAAATATTGATTTTRTTGTATCAGAAATCTCCCCCTCTCTGATAAGACTCCATTCATTCGCTGCCACTTGTGTTATTCTCAATTGTAGAGCTGATATTATGCCGCTGTGTGTGTGTGTGYGCGCACCTTTTCAGACTAGTGTGTCTAGATATCTAACAGGTAGGTTATTGGAGCCAAGCTTTTATTTCTGTACTGTTTACTTGTTTCTGAACTCTTTATGARTGGTACCGTAAGATGCTGATTTTCACCCAGCTTTCAAAACAKATTCTTTCATTATTCTAATTTGTTTGGTACATGAGTGGAACATAAAACAGGGGAAAGATTTTGATGCTAAGGAAAATGCAGGATACAGAAGTTTGGGATTTTCACCATGCCTATTTTAGGACATGATGTTAAAGCACAAACTGATATCAGTTCCTCACTTGTGAATAAAATCAAGTGCAAAGGACACGTAGGGTTGCTGTTGTGAGTTAGTTCTGGAAAAAATGTTGAAATGTTCTTATATATGAATCTTGGAGCAGAAGTTGCTATTCTATTTTAGAAATGTTAATTCTAATAAGATGGAGCACTATTAAAAAATAATAGCAAGATATTGGTAGGAGATTAGCTAACTCCAAATCTTAAATATTGACTTGCAGATCTTTGTCTTTATGCTATAGCTTAGGAGGCAAAGTTTTGGAATAATAAAGCTGTGATTCAGCCTAGGAACATTTTCAGGGATGTAATCTGTTCTCAAAGTAAAACTAATATCATTTTTTATTGATATTAATGAAAGCTGTTTTAGAAGATTAAAGGGGAAGCAGACTGAGAGAATATGAGCAACTCTGAATCTTGACTTAAGAGCCAGAGTAAGTGGGCATTTTGATTAGAGATACAAATACCCTTAAGACATGGAGGAGACAAGGGACAGTTTCTTGGTCCTTTAACTAACCTTACATTCACCCAGGCAATCCTCTTGCTCATGAACATATTGCTTAGGCAGTGATATTTACCTGGTTTAGTTTCTTTATATATATATATATATATAATGACAACACTTTAAAAAAGCTGGTAGGAAAAGAGAAGAATTCTTTTTCCTCTGATGATACCAGAAGGCCCAACAGCTTATGGAGAAAATATTCATTAGTATTTTATTCACCAAATATCACAGGACATTTTCAGAAAGCTCCTACATATAGTTATTTAAATAGTTTTAGATATCGTATCTTCAGATACATAACTTTTTCCAGGGGAGTAGCCATCTTTTGAAAAACTATGAAAGTAAACTCTTGATTCAATTGCAGGGTATTTAAAATTACAGTTAATATTTGTAATGAAGCATATTCCTTTGATCAGCTTTGCTGCTGACTAGGATTTAAGTTTGGTTATGCTGTCAAAGTAGAGAAAAGTTCTTGTACGCTTCCTTTTTATTTCTACAGAGTTAAGGAAATAGTTCAGTTACTGAACATGCCAGTACAACTGCTGTCCCTGTATTTGGATCCTTTCACTTCTTCCTGCACGTTTTTGTGCTGAAGGATTTTATTTAGTAAATTGTTTCATTTAGTATATAAGCTGATTATACTCTGTTGTTAATTTTTACTCAGATTTATAGGAGTTTCCCAAACTCTTACAAAAAGTTTTCTTTTGTATACATTGCTTAGGAATGTTATATAAAAAAAAATCAGGTAATGACTTTAATTTGAGGTTAGTTATTAATACACAGCTAATCACAGTACTGGAAAGTCTTGCTCTTGGTCTATCTCTTGTAAACATGAAGAGGTATACGAGCAACTGAGAAGTTGCAACCAACAGGCTGCAAGCTGTATGAATGAAGAAGGAATGCTGGAGATATGAAAACAACTGATATTTCTGATTATATTGTTACATAAATGCTTCTTGAAAGGATTTTAGTCAGAAAAGTTCTTCCGTGTTRCCTTTAGTTTTACATATCTAAAAAAAAATTGATTCCCAGGACAGACGTTTTACAAAAATTGTGGAGCCCCAGTTTCATAATTTCCCACAATAGTCTGGACTCCCAAGCCCTCGCACAAAGTGCTGCATTTCTCCAGGCTGCTGTACAGTTTCTTGGCAACTGGTGATAAACAGAAATTCCTTGTTAGGAAGTCTTTCTTCCTTTTTTCCCCCTTATTTTAGACGTAATCTGGAATGAAAACCAACACTGTCATCATACAGGCTCCAAAAATAACAGAAGATTAATAAAGAATTATAAAAGAAGATTAATAAAATAATATTTATAATATGTCTTGAGTTGTAATATTAGATAAGGCTTTAAGGCTTTGCCTGATGTTCCAGCTCCGAGTGGCAATGGCAAAAAAAAAAAAAAAAAAAAAAAAAAATCCAGACTCCAGCTCTGCCTTCCTCATGCCCATTTGCTCTTGGAGGAGAACAGGTACCGCTTTTAAACCCAGGTGAAGCTTAGTGCTTTGATACTACTGTGATGTATGGCAATATAAAACTCAAAGATAGATTTGGATCCCTGCCTTGGCTCCGTGTAGATTTAATGAGCAGAGAAGGGAAGTGTGATTTCTTCCCTCGTCTGATTAAGGACAAGGACTCTACCCTTTATGAGAAGTGGAACTAGCTGAATAGGAACTTAAGGTCAAAATCAAAAGTTTATGAACCATCACCATTCTCTCGTTAACTGGAAGACATTAACATGGTGATGCCCAACCTGTGGGCATGGACAGACGTATTTAAAACAAATGGGTTAGCAAAAGGAGAGAATCCGATTTCTGAACCAAATGACAAAGCCTGATGCAAACAAAGCCATGGAGGCTTAGAGCAGAGGGATCACAGAGGCCGGTCACAAACGCAGGTTCTGGGAGATCATTTCGTAATCAGATGTGTTAGGAAAGGAAAACCTACAGACAGGGAAAGATACAGGCAGACCCTAAGGAAGGCTGCGGAAGCAGATCTCCTTGGGGCAGAGAACTGCRTGGAAGGCCAGATTAGGAAAATATGTGCAAATAGGATGTTTGTTCTTATTTTGTCTACTTTGCATGAGTTCTTCATAAGCATGATTGTCTGGAACAATATATCTGAATGTTACCTCTTCGTCCCTTTGACAGGAGCAATCCTGCAGCCCCCCAGATGTGGGACAATTTTAGCTGCTCTTTTAGTGGCTGGGAAAGTTTCAACCCAGATGAGTGTCTGGCCATCATTAATTTAAAAATTCCACTAGATTTTCATGTTAATGGATTTTGTGTTACAATTAAAAGAAGCTGGGTAACAGAACCAGTAAAATGAGATTTTTTTTTTCCATATTCTGAAGTAATTAAAAATATTTGCCCAACACGTGCCACCTCTTTGTTTCTACCTTAGATTCTAACATTCTTAYGAGATTTCCTGCAAGAAGATTGGATATTTAAAAATATGTCAAARTATGGATTTAAACTTAGGAAAAAGAGGGCCCAAACAGCTACAAAATTACTGATGAATAGTAACAAGGTACAAATGCTAAATATACTGTACTAGATGGAGTCAAACTCTGAGGGAGTTTGATTTGGGAAAATCATGAATTGTGTGGAATAAAATGTGCCAGAATTTGAATTGTATTTTCTTACTGTCAGTTTGTTTTGAAGAATTACAGAAAATTGAGGAAGCAGCAAAAAGATTTTCGTAATAGACCAGAGCTGCTTGAAAAATTTACTCTTTTCCAAAAGTTTCCCATGCAACTATTTCCATACTTCTTTAAAGGGTAGATTGTGTCTTCATCTTGAAGTAAAATGTAATGCAAATTTTCTGAAAAATGAGTGATTTAGATAACTGTGGGTTGGTATCATTCTGTAATAAGTTTTTTGGGGGAAAAAAAATCAAACCAAAAAAACAAAAAATCAATTTACGTTGCTGTTGCAAGAGCATAGGTTTAATAAAACTGTAGAGTGAAATAGCGACGTCCACCTCAAACAAAAAACCCAAACCATAAGCATACAAGATTCTGCAGGGAATTAATGTTGAAAAAGTAATTATTTGAAATGCACTTAGTGTTCATGCAGTTCCCTTGTTTAACAAATGGTTCAAACATCAGCGGCACACTCAAAGATTGACTTGAACTCTCTTTTGTGTTGCTTTGCAGTTRGTGGTGAATAGGTCTTCAACCTTACCTTACAAGCCCTGTATTAATTCTTCTTTGCCTAGCCAATAAATACCTGCTACAGTTTAACAGTGCAGTTCCATATACTTATTTCTCGGTGGCAACATTTAAGAAGTTGCTGTCCTAGCTGGTTCTTCCTGACCTGCACCTGGCCCTCTAGTTGTTCTGTACCAGTCTTTTTAAAGAGGAATAGTAGAACAGATGAGTGAGCAGATTCAGATTAAAATATTCCTCTACTTTTGTTTCCTTTTTCAGGGTTATTTTAAATTCAGACCCCATTCCTTGCTCTCGTTCCTCGTGTGGCCCTACAAACAGTTTTGTCAGCACAGCTGCAGCGATGGGACGGGACAGGAGTGAGGGGTGTGAGTAGGGGGAGTGGGAATTGCTTACACTGCAGTTGCCACCAAAAAGTGTTTGAGGTTTTAGCCATACAGCCTTTTAAAGCAGAAAAAACACTTGACACCAGAAACTTAGCTTAAAAAGCTAGGAAAAAGAAAAGAGCTATGATTAATTCACTAGGAGTACAGTAAGATTCAAGCAGCTCACATCAATGCACCTGTTCTGCACTTTTGGCACAGCATAAAATGAAAGATTAAATGTTTCTCTCATAAAATGTATACGTGTGTGTGTGTGTAAGAATGCAGATATGCAAGTACACACATGTGCATGTCTCCTTTTCCCCTGCTGGTCATGATGTTTGGCATGGGAACTAAGCAGAGAGGCCTGGGAGCAGGAAGTGGAGTTGGCTGCTGACACATAAAGTGCTGTTGGATCTGGACCCGGCAACAATAACCAGAGAAAAAGACTGCTAGAAACAAAGCCTTGGCTGTGGTTTTGATTTAATATGTGTATCTGGATAATTAAGCTGAGAAAAAAATACTCATTTTGGGGAACACAAGTGTGGCAAGTTCTGCCAACTTTGATTCTATCTGTTTTTTGAGATGCTATTTTTAAACAGCGATCTAAACTTTTAAAGCTAATTCCTTTTTTCTGTAGTCTCTACAGTGCAAGTAGCCTTTCAGAAACATGTGGATTCATATGACAACCTGATACCATTTTAAACGAATACCCTTTTAAAGTTTTAGGTATATGTCATTTATTTAATGTGTTTATTTTTCTAAGCCTTGAAAATAAGAAGTGGATTTAACTGGTTTTCAAGGAGCTTTTCAACTCTTTTGCTAGTGTTATGAAGAATGTATCATCTCCTATTTATTTATTTTTGTTTGTGCACAGAAATTATTTTTGCTTTCTGTGATGGCTCCTGTCCATCTCTTAGATTCGTTTTCTCAGCTGCATGTGTGAGTGCCATAACATTGTCTGGAGATGACTTTTTTAGTGTCAACAGATTTGTCTTTAYACTTCTACATGATGTTATGTGAATATCGCAGAGAACCAAATTCAGGTCTTTAATCTTCTCAAATGCTTTTATTTATTTCACAAATAATATATTTGACATATTACAGGGTTGGCTAGATCTTGCAAAGCTGCTCATTTGAGAAACTACCTCTTCTTGATTGCTGGCAGCATCACTGGATGCTGTGGGCATCCTTTGGAGGGTGCGTGCCAGGCTGGCCTGAGCAGCACACATGCTCTGCTGGAGAAGAGTAGGCAAGAGATCTTCTGGGGCCACTTTCCCTCAAAGAAGGCTGGATGCCCACTCGATACCCCAAACTTGTTCACTTTACCAGCTACTTTTCCCTCTGAATCTCACAGCTCTGCCCTTTCTATCTTGCTTTTTTTCAAAATAAGCCAAGAGTAATGGATTCAGGGTAGATATTTGCTAACCCAGTTCTTTTCAGTATGGGCCAAGTGCAGGAATATTCATGTGAGCTGCCAAACTGGTAGCTCTAAGGGGTGGCTAGCCAGAGAAGTTGGGTGCCAGTAAGCAGCGTGGTGGAGTAAATCACTGGTGAGACAGCAGCTGTTAGAGGATGCATGAACCYGTCCTCTGCCCCCTGGGCAGGGCGTGGAGCTGCAGGTGACTTGTCCTCAGAGTTTCCTTCCTTTACATGGGCTAAAACACATGCGGTCTCATGCAGACTGTGGGAACTGTTGGTGGAGTCACAAAGTCAGCTCTTCTCGCAGGCGCTTCCCACCGGGCTCCTTCTGCAGCCTGCTGGCCTCAAGGAGGAATTTTTGGATTTTGTTCCTTCTTAACTAGCCCTCATTTGCTCTAGAAATTTACTCAGCAACTCTGTTGAATGCTTTAATCATGTTTATATTATCTATGCAGTTTCCAGAACACTGCATCACCTTATGGGAAGTCTATTAGCTCCACTGCAATTCTGTTATTTATTGTTATATTATTTTTTCCAGTATTATACATGTTTTCAAAAATATACTAAATTTTCCATGTGAGAGTTCTTTGGAGAAAGAACCCTATTTCAGTAATTCTTAGTCTTTTTATTTATCAGCCATATTTTTTACTGGTTTCTAAACATGAAAAGGAGATGAATTGAGAATTGTTTATGTTGAAATCCATTAATGCTGGATTCAGAGTTTAACAAGGATGAAGGCAGACTTTATAATTCCTAGACAGAGGAACAAGGTAGAAAGTAGCTGACAGATGGTTGTTATTGTGCTCTTTTTCCTCACAGAAGAGAGAAAACATTTTATCTAATTATTTATTATTATTRAAATTTTAAAGGAATCCTTTTCCCCAAGTTTGAGATGATACCTTATATTAGTTTATCATTTTATGTAGTAAACAGCAGGTGACTATTCAATAAATCCAGTTTTCTTGTCATTATCATTAGGCGATCTCCAACTTCCACTTGCATGCTTTATTTATGATGAAGTTCTTGCAATTAGAATTGTGATCTTTAATAAAATGAAATATGTGTGTCTGATTGAAAGAAGCATTAATCATACAGAAAGCAACCAATACATATTTATTTTTTTGCTATAGTGTCACATTGTATTTCTATAAATTAATCATAATTTTTAAGTAATATGTAGACGTTTCCAAAGCAATACTTTCCTGTAATGCACTGCATGTCCAAATGAACAAGAGTATGTGTAGTTCTTCCTCCTGTTCAGAGAGTAGGACAATTCAATGTCCATTTATCTCTGCTTCACTTTTACATTTTTCCATTATCTTGCATGATATGGATGCTAAACTGATAGACCTGCAGTTCCTTGGAGTGTACTTTTTAAATATCAGTTCCACATTGAAGTGATTCCAGTTTTCTGTGAACTTACTGAAAGTTAGCCCGTTCTTCATAATAAACATTCGTGCTCTGTTGAGTGCAAGTAAATGAGAGGTATTGATATTTTGTTTCTTTGCGCTGTTTCGTCAGATTTAAAACCCACCTCCAATAAAACACAGCTAATCCATGGCTTTGTTGATATGCTGCTTATGGCAACTTGGGGTGTTTATTTAGCACTGAACTCTTTTTATAGATCAATCTTTTGGCAAAAGTAGTGTTAAAACACCAACTTCTCTGTTGAGTGAACTGTAGTATATTTAAGTCATACAAATATGAATCMTATAAATGAAAAAAGGGCACTCAGTAGAACTGTAATCTCCAAGAAGGTATAAATGAAAAATTACTGAAAACAATGCATAGTTACATTAATTGCTGCAGAAGTTACTTGTAGTTATTACTGTATCCCTTTTGTGCTCCCTGTCATCAACAGCCACTGATCAGTTGAGTCTCCCAGGCACAAGCATTGACGGAAAATGACCTGCACAGTCTCCTATACCAGGTTCAATCTAGCACCGGTGTGCTCAGCTGACTAGAGTTGCCCGTTCAGGAAACAAAAGTGTAACAAGATATTTAATCAGTCAGATCCAGGCAATGCAGCTCAGCCCTTAAAACAGTAAGTAGTTTGTATTACCTAAGCATATGAAAAAAAGTGAGTCAGATAAGGAACAGCTCGGTGCCACTGGTCTGTCATCTGGCAGACACAAAGACTTTCAATCTTGGATATATACTCTAAACACTGGGTGAATAAAGAGGAAATAYTGACATCACCTGTTCCTCCTTCTGCTTGTACAGTGTCTACCACATGCACTGTAATATCCCTTGCTGGGTAAGCTGTAAGAGCACGGGCAAATCCTTGTGTCCATGTCCCCAGGAGCTTTGGTACGGGACTGGTGCTAAGCTGCTGAGCAATGTCAACACTGAAGTCTTCTGAGTAGGGGCAGAACTTCAGGCACAAGGAATCCAGAAAACTGAGGTGCCTGGAGGTGGCTGGCTGCATGTGTGTGGGCAGCTGATGATATAAATTTTGGACTTAGGTATGTACAAAGAATTCAGTGTACCTGAATCCCATCCTTAACTCTCAGCGAGTTGGAGCATAATTTCTATGGGAAAAGCCTTGACAACTAGATCCTTAATAGACGTAAATTGGCATAGTTGCACTGAGTTTATTGCTGCTCACATAATTTACGCTGAGAGAAGATCTGACCCTCTTTCTTTAGTTGGAAAGACTCTTTTCTGTAGTCAAGTCAGCACGTAGCAGGTATTAGAAGCAGCTCATTATGAAGGAGCCATATTCACCATGTACTCTCTCTGGGAGGTCTTACTTTTGTTCTGTCATGACTTCTGCTGCTGTACCAAAGCAGAATAGAGGTCAGTGCCACTTGGAGAATAAGTGAGTTTTTTTTTTTTTTTTTTTTTTTTTTTTTTTTTTACTGAATCTGCACAATAAAAATTCTGTCTGAGGAGGCTCCTGTCTGGGTTGGATGTTGTGTGTGGTGGGGAAGAGAGGTTTGCAGAGGTATGCGACTGGCTGGGAGGAATATCTGTACTTGCCAAGGGTCTTTCTCTTCCCTTCTTTTTATTCTCCCGTTCCTCTTACTTTCTCCTTCTCCTCCTTTCTTGGTTAGYTAAAGAACAGTTTCTATGCAGCAGCCAAGATCTGTTCAGGACTGGTGCTTAATGAAATATGTAACTGCAGACATAGCAGGACAAGCAGAACTTTTGAATAGCTGATGGTTGAAAGGCACTATTTGGCAGTGCTAATTGTACACAGAGTATTGCAGAGTATTGCCCAACTGCATTGCTCTGTTTAATGACTTGTCATTGTATATATTTTATAACCCTTTGTTAGCCCTGAAAATTTGTTTAGGCTGATACCCAAAACTCAGAATTGGTGCCACAATTTTAATTGAAGTACAAAAATCTTCCAAACTCTGCTTCCTCTCAAAAGAAACTGTGCTAAATTTCCTACAATTAAGAAAACTCCCAAGTGGTCATCTTAAAATGCTGCTGTATGTTGCTTCAAATTATGGACCAGAAGTTTTGCAAGGTTTAATATAGCAGGTCTGTTCTCAGGGGAGGTACTCTGATGAAGCAACTAGTCTACTTCAGAGAAAAATCCACAAAAAAATCCCCTAATTTTCCTGTGCTTTGACACTGATTTGCAATAATAATAACAAGAAAAGTCAATAGTGTTGTGGAGGGATTTATAAACAGCGCTGTCATGAGACTGTTTAGATACAAGCTGGAGACTCAGAGAATGAGTCTGTCCATGCCTCAAACACAAGGCAGTTATGCTTGTGTTTTGTAAGTGATGCTACCTTTGTGAGTTATAACTTACACTATACTTTTGCCATCAAAATCCACCTTCAAGGGTATGTAAACCTGTCAATAAACTTCAATGGGAATTTGGTATGTCATGTCAGCATTTATGCAACTCCAATTGTAACTTAATCATCACAAGATTCCCAGGTGCCCAGAAGCTGGGATGGTGAGTTTAAGAGCCTAACTCTGTAGAAAATTTTCCACTGCTATTGTACTTCTGTGGCTTTGGAAATGGTATACAATAACCCAAATAAGGCACTTGCTTGTAATAAGAGAGGTGGCACCAARACATACTCATTATACTGATATAACTAGAGTTATATAATTATACCGGAATAGTAATATCAGTAAATTTTCTTGTTTAAGCAAGCCCCAAGTAAAATCCTTAACATTATTAAGTTGTAATTCTGAAATATGAATAATAATAGTATATGGAGTTTCAGATATTAGAACTATCTAGTCCATCCACAGGGGGCTGGGACAGGATTGTATCCTCACAGTGTATTAGTGCTTTGTTTCTTCTAATTTTAAATGTCTTGGGGGAATGGAGCTTTCACCATTTCCATAGAGACACTATTTCACAGCCCGTAGATCTTTCTGTCAGGAATGTTCACCTTACAGTCTCTCAAATTTTTCCTTTTATGTAAGTTTGGTAGCATTTTTAATTCCCTTGGAGAGCTTTATAGGAGAAAGGTGGAAGGGAAGAACCTACAAAAGGAGATACCAAAATAATGCAAGCTGAGCAAAGCTCTAAACAATTTCCTCATTACAGAAAAAWGTCACAGCATCATAAACTGGAGGTTGGTCTCCTTAGCACCATTAACAGCGTGAATGTTGCTCTCATAGGTATAAACTTTTAAAAAACTTAATGTCAAATTAAACAGGAAGTTTACAAAAAGCAAGTAAAATTTCTATTGCAGGTAAAAGTAAAATATTCCTTTRCTTTATCACTTCAGTAAATTTCCCCACATCATTTAATATATCTATTTTAAATATAAAGCAACTTGTGCTGTTATAGACAGTGAGACCCTGCAGTGCCATGGAGAAGTGGGAGTTAACTTTAAAAACATACTAGCTTTCGCCCAAGCAGTGAGTGCTGACAAGTATAACCATATTACTAAAATCACATCAGCAATGTGATATATTAAATAATAACATGATTGTCTACAGCCAAAGCAGTTTGTATTTTGTCCATGAAAAAGCATTGTGTTACATCAATCTGTCCAAAAAATGGGGCACATCAGAAAACAATGTTAAGAAGGCTTTTAAAACACATCATTGAGATTACAGCACCTTTAAAAATAAACAGCACTGAATACCAACACAGGTAAAATGTCATTGTGAAACCCAGATCTGAAATTCAGCGGCATGCTTTATAGCCTTCCAGTGTGTGATAAAATCTGTTCACCAGATGTACTATCTGTCTCCTGTGTAGCATACTTGAGCATCATCTAGGCCTGAGGCCCATTTATTTCATGTAATTGCCTTCCCTGTGCACACCTTAGGGCACCCTAATTCTCCATTTTATTTCAGACACTGTACAGGGTACCATCTGGTAGTGTTAAGCTCATCTCATTTTATTGCACTATTGCAGTGGCTATATTCAGCCCTATAGCATTCTTTCAGTGCAGAGAGAGTTCTGTTACTGCCAGCTATTTATTTTTGCCAGAAATAAAGTAGTCTTTAACTATACACACGCAGAGTTCACATGTATATCAGTCGCACCTGAAATGCAGGCCACTGCTTTTCGCCTCACATGATTAAAAATAAATAAATAAAGAGTGACTGGCAGATATTCAGGTACAGCAGCAGTACTAGAAGGCATTTTCTGGTGTTAACTTGTAGAGTAGAAGTTCTAAATTCTTCTTACTCCTCGGAGTAATGATGTCTTTTTAGTATCTCATTTTTATTATTTCTATTAAAATGAGCAAAAAATATTGCATCACATCTAAAAAAGGCACCTTGCAGGAATGGCTTAATATTTAAAGGTCGCAATATACCTCTCAGCTGTACTATGTTTCAGTGTTTGTTTGCTATTTTAGGCCCAAATTGACTTCCGGCCCTCACATGCTGGCTGTTACCCTGCTGTTTGTCCTTGTAAATTATCRACAGGAAATATGGAACTTGAAGCTGACCTTACAGAAAACTTCACCCATTTCTAGCGTCTTCTTCACCACCTGCCATTTTTAATTATCTCCCTCCTTTTGAGTTTTTGTTATATATTTTAATGGCTTGATTTTTTTTTAACTCCCTTTTTGTGGCAGCAATTTTGTGCTCCTGGTTATTGCTGCTTAGATGTCGAACTACCTGATTGTGCCTACAAACGATGTAGTTAGGAATCTAACCACCATTAATTGCTCCCACAGTTTTCATGTGCAAAACGGGAGCCTGGGTTTTCAGGCTCTGAATTTTGCTGGCAGCAGGTTTGAAGCACATCAGGTCTGAAAGTGTGACACTGCTGTCTGCTGTAGAGCCAAATTCTGCTCTCCAAATTCTGCTGATTTCAGAACTGTTGCATGGCCTGTAAGGCAGATCGGTTACTCTCAGTGCTGCACCTTTTCTACGATTGGCGAACAAAAAAAATCTTTGCTGAATAATTGTGTAAACATTATATGAAACACTTTTGACTCCGAGTCAGATTCCCTTAAACAAAATAGGCAAATGTCAGTGTTTCTTAGCTGTGCGACCTGCTCCATAAAAATGCACTGCTTTCCATCACAGCCTAACTTTATATTCCTTGTGAACCAACCCTAAAATTCTCAGTGATACAAAGGGATTGTTGACTATATAGCAATGTGGGACCAGACTGGTGGCTTTGAGGGAGATAGATCCTATTCCTGATGTCAAGAGCAGCATGAATGAAAAAATCATCTATGTTTCTCCCTCAGGCTCTTTTTAACTAACCTATTTAAACCACCTTTTTCTTGCATCCCATTCCCCTAATGATTTATCCCCAGGCAATATCAGGACCAGGTTAAGATAATCCAGATGCAGCAYAATGCCTCCCTCTCACCTCTGCCCTCCTTCTCTACAGCTCTATCTCCTATTTGAAGTGGTAGGACGAACATGGATGGCATCCTTTGAGGAGGTGTGTGCAGGTGTTACCTGGGAGTARTTGCTACGTTAGGCAGTGTTTTCATGTAGAACGGAGAGACTGGATGACAAAGCTCTCTCAGTTGTGCCCTGTGCTCACAGCTAGAGGTGGGATCTGGGATACATTGTCTTGTCCTTTCTCACCTGAGTGGTAGCAGAGATTTCCTCCTATTCAAGGACAGAAATGTCTCACTTCTTACAAGTATTATTCCAGGCTCTCTGCAAACTCTGTCTGATGTTTCCCTGGTGCCACTCATTTCATGTGCTCCTCTTCTCAGTTGTGAGGCTCTGGAAGCTATTTTCTTCCGAACGAAAGACGAAATACAGATGTGATCGTATGCCTCCAAGAGCTGGGGAAGTGCTTGTCTTAATCCGCCCCCAAAGAAGGAAACTGATGAAAGAAACTTTGATGGTGTTTCAAAGTGTAGCCACGGTTAGGTTTTAGATAAGAAATTAAGTCACTCACTTGCCCTTTCCAGTGCTGGAAATGATTCTTTCCATTAACTGTGGCATATGACAAGAAGATAATAGTGGACCTTCTCAGAAAACAACCTGGTGACCAGCTCAAACAAGGTCATCATAAAACCAATCACTGTTAAAAATGCATTCTCCCTTTTCTTCTGACTGGCTCATTTATTGATTGGTAATAGCCATAGCTTGGCATTTACAGCCATATATCCGAGAATGCCATCTTCCAGGTAAATAAATTATAACACAATGAAGCTTCAAAAAAGCATTTTGTGTGAATTCTGTATGCTTTGCATTCACTGGCAATGACAAATGTAGGTAGATGCACGTGGATTAGCTGTCTCTCTTGATATAAAGTGCAGGTGAATGAAAAGCATAACTCTCACTATCATTCTCTGTTGTAGTAAGAGTTTTTTTTTTACTGTTTTGAGTCTCAACTGAAATCAGGAGTACTGGATTGTGACTAGACAAGCTGTGATTCTTAGCAACCATATAAAGTGCCTTTTTCTAATGCATTGTAAATCAGTGGAAGTGTCCAGTGAACAAATAGGTTCATATTTATTTTCCTGGAGACTTCCTCCTTCTTCAGCTTTCCAGACATCTAGTTCTGTAAAAGTGTTACTGATAATCTCAAAATTAAGGCCAATTTCTCCCCTTCACTCTATCAAACAGAACATCCCAGTAATTCTGTCTATGTCCATCTGCAAGGAGCTGGGTGGCAGAAGAAAGCAACCACAAGCCTTTGAAGAGTCAGAGCTCAGAAATTCTAGCAGATAACCCATATCCCAAGAAACAATCTCTGGCAAGGGAAGAGGTCTTCTGAGCTGGCAGTGTGTGATGGACAGGTGTGGATACAGCAGGGTACCAGACACTATATTTTGAAGGACTGGAGCTTTAAACGTAATTAAGACTGTTCATTTGGCATAGCAAAAGGAAAACTCATAGATTTTTATTGATAAAAATGTAAATGTGATAATTTGAGCTAAAAAGAGAAAAGTAATGGCACACGCTCATTTCTATTAAATTTATTTTCCATTACTAAAATGCTAATTAACCATTAATCATTTGGTAGTGTATATGTAGCAAAACACAGCTTGAAATTTAACTTGCCTAAATAACTAGCACAGTAGCTATTCAAGGTGAAAAACACCATGTTTCTTTATAAGGAAGAAAAGTAAAAATCGTTGTTTCCCCTCACAGAAACTGTAGCTGTGGCATACATACAGCCTCAGTTATGACACCTAAGAGTTATTGCTAGCTAGTCAATCTTTTACTGCAAGTGGCTGCAGTTAAATGGAAGCAACACTAAACCAGACTTACCTGTCTCTGCTATCAGACTGGGGTTCACTGGGCAGTGGAATTTGAAAGCATCATATTCTTGCAAAGCTTTGCTTTGAGCCTGAAGGATGGTTTCCTRGCATTAGTGACTCCTACTCTGGGCTAATTTCTCCTCTGCTCCCATTGCACATTTTTGCATGCATAGGCCCCTTGAGTGCGGTGCAGCCAGACCTGCCAGCATTTTCTATTTAGTTCAGACTCTGGTATGATATTGGAAGTAACATCTCAGCCTGGAAGTATATTAAATGAAGTGTGYATGCAAATTACTTACAAAATATCATTTCCATTTTACAGGAGATCCTTGCGCAATTGGTTCATTTTACAAGATTTAATTCTGTAGGACAGGCTAGGCCTTTCTTTCATTATAAAAAAATCCCTAATAACCAATTCCACATCTGAGATGGTGAAGATTAAAATCAACCATTGTGTTGTATATGAGAAGTAACTATTTTTCATAGTCTTTTTACTGCACATTTGGGATTATGATTTCATATTATGCAAATAYGTTTTATGAAACCATAACATGGAAATGCGTACTATTGTTAATACACATTTGCAGCCTATCATATGAAGTCTCCAAAAGAGCCATTTTGGTGTCTTCTCTCATTGTTTATTATGAATAATAAACAAAACATGGTTAGCTGTATTCTGTACTACAGAACATAATAATAAAAATTGCATCCTGTCATTAATATGCATCAATAGTGTGTATCCTGGTAGCTCAAAAAGACATCTCAGTATGAATGCATGTTAAACAAAAAGATGTCTAAATCATAGCAAGAACCACTGTTCAGGACAGCTCTATTTGTTGTACTTGAAGGGAGGGATGGTAATCAAAATTCTATTTGTTCTTCATTCCTCTTAGCTCATAATGTCATTATCCTTGTCACTGGAGTAGTTAGCTATGTGCTAGTTCTGTATGTCACAGTCATCCTTTACAAAGTTCTATAATAGACCACAAATAGCTGTAATTATCTTTGTTTTCTAGAGAGCTCCAAAGAAGCAAGTGGTGTTTGAATAGCCTAGTTACTACTGCGGTGCCTTGCCTAGAATGCTAGTCTATTGATACCACTGAAGGTAATGGTTAGGTCGAGGAGGCCATTGAGATAGGGAAACACAATTATATTCTATTTCTTCTTAAATTCATGGAAGGAAGAAATGCTATCCCACTTCTGCATGATCTTTTCACTGTAGGTGCAAAAATATTAATATCAACATTTCTGAAAATACCTGTATCAACAGTGGCCTGTGACTTATACGTGTGTTCTCACTTCCATTGATCTGACGGATCTCAGACCTATGCTGAATGTCCATTTTCCTTCACCTAGCTCTCAGAATCGTACTGGCTGGATTTATTCTGCTGCAATGTACAGACATGCATCTCTCTACCTCTCCCTGATATGATTGCTTCTGTGGAATCTTAGCTAGTCAGCCACAAACCTATGCCATATTAYTAATAAAAACAGTATCTGATCATTTAGAGTTTCTGATATCCCAGAATGATGCCTCCAGGGGCCCTTTAGGGACTTGCCAAATTTGGAAGAAGCTAAGACAAAGGGGAAAAACAGGGCTCTTCTGCTTTTCCCTGATGAAGTCTTTAATAAGGAAATTTTTCGGGGTGAATGAAATTATAGTGTTTTTTTTCTTGGTCAGATATATTCTGGTACTAAATTAGGTTTAATCTATMTGCTGGAAATGTTTCCAGTGCAATTTTGCCCATAGAAGCTGAAATATTACAATAGTATAAATGTTTTTGTGTAGATTGAGTTGACCACAGGTTCTAGATATTACTACTTGAATTTAGTTATGTGAGATTTAATTAGAACTGCCTTACAACTCTTTATCATAACAATCTCTCTGCTTATAAAGCTGGAAAAGATTAACTTATTAGCACAGTTCAACAGAAAAAGCCAAGAAGAATAAGCTCTAGAAAAACATTACTTCAGACATCTGTATTTTGAAGATTCATATGGTATCAGCTAAACAAGATGCCTGGATTGTATTAAAAGGCATGATATCAAAACCTGAGGAGGTAAACACTTGAAGTTATATGTTCCTTTTTATGAAAATTGCCTATCTCTAAAGCTCTTTTTTTTTCCTTCTACAAAATAATAATAATAATAATAATATATGTTCCTTTTTATGAAAATTGCCTATCTCTAAAGCTCTTTTTTTTTCCTTCTACAAAATAATAATAATAATAATAATAATAATAATAATAATAATAATAATAATAATAATGTCACCAGACATTTTGGAGGCTTTGAAGTGCATTTCTATCCATGTAGTTCCTTATGAAGAGTTAATTTTTATCTGTGCTCTACTCAACTGAATATTTATAAGTCTATTTGCCCTCAAAGATACCTGCTAAATAAATACAGTTGCCCTAGAATGCCTAACATAAGATTTATTCAGTTACCCTTTAAGTACTTTGCAAATTATTTCCATTTTTCTCCCTGTAATTTTGCCTCCAGTAAAATCCTAATTTTTTCTAATTTGCTCTATTATTTTAATTAGTCAATTTTCCCTTATTTGTACTAGTAAGCAGTCTTATAAGTTTGAGACTGTAAATCATTCATCCATTAAAAACTCTATTTCCTCATATTGCAAGTTCGATTCATTTAGAAAAGAAAAAACCTTGGCGTGGAACAGAATTATGCAATGTCATGGACACATTAACATTTGGATCAAAATTTTACATTGTGTCAGCCAGTAAACAGTATAAATGGTTCAGATTTGCAATAAATAATTGTCTATTAATACCTTGGCGTGGTGTAGCAAATTAAAGTCTCACTTCAGTAAGCACAGATGTAGGTAAGAGCTGAGGCCTAAAGAAAGCAAGTGCCATGCAGCATTAGAATAGAGAGGGAGCATCATGAGCGTTGCTATCTTTCCAGCAATGAGAAAAATGTATACAGATTTAAATACCAATGGAGAAACGTGGGGGGGAGGTAGGTTGCAGGTGCATTTAAGTCTAATCAGGCAAGATTTAGAACCATTTGTTTCCGATGCTCTGGCAGACGTTTCCCTTGTAGAAGATTAAGAGAAGCATTTTAAAATACAGCATTGCGTGCTGTTGCATACAGAACAGAGCCCGTAATTCAGTAAGATAGTGGCATGTGATAGTTAGGGACCTCCTGGATTATTAAATTGGGTCCTTTGCTGGGCTCATCAAACACCCCCAATGATCTTATCTGTAAACTTACTTTGTCGTATTTCACAGTTTGCAGATTGTTGCCAATTGTATTGAGATTTTCACAAATTTAATCACTAACTGAATTTTTTGTCAAATTTCTTCAGTAACTTTCTGCCCCATCAACTGTTAGCAGATGGTCCTGAACATTCGGTATCTGAAASTCAAAACTCGGTCTCTTAATATGGATCATTTCTCTGAACGTTTTAATGTGTAAACATGCCATTACTTCAGTGTGGCAATTCAACACAAGTAGGAGCATGAAAGGATATTCATTTACAAATTCAAATACCTATGAATAATTAGGTATTAATAATTGTTCTGTAAGCTCCACCTCACAATATTGTCTATCAGCTGTCTATAGTGGTGTCACCTATGAACCGTAATTGTTACCACAGTTTTGAGCATGTTTTTTCTTTTGCATTACCAACTCAGCCTGTAATCCTCTAACACAATCTAGCCTGTCCATRCACTAATGGGAAGGCATTAATCAAAACACTGTTCTCTGTTACATTAACTATAGAGYAATATCTCCTTATTTTGTATTTCTTAATAGTTTCTTTCTCCAAGTCAGTTTAAAAACATGGGCTCAGTGTGCTGAACTACAGGTTTTCTGTGGTCTATGCTTGGTTGGCTGAATAATCTTTCTCATTTTCTTTGGCACTTCATGTTGATGTCCTTGGTGCTTGCGGTGTGAGTCAGTGGGTTTGTAGGCAGATGTACAAGGTCTATATTTTGTATGCAGGAAGGCTTATTTAAAGTAGATTGGAAGCTAGTCCTACGAGCTGCACAAGGAAGACAAGGTCTTAAAAATCTTCATCCAGTGTTTGGCTGATAAAAGGCCAAAGAAAACTGTAATGCTTGCTCTGAGGCAACTCAGGAATGATCTGCTTTCTGCATTGCCTTGTGCTGTGGGACTAGTAAAGGGGATAGAAATGAACCCATGAGATCAAATGTCTGTGCACTTGGGAGCTCCTTGGACAGACTCAAGAGCTTCTCCCTTAGCTCCTTCAGCAATGTTATGGCTCTGCTGCAAACCTCTGAGGCTATTAATAAGAAAATGAAAATCATTCATCTAATAAAACTCATGTCACTCCTCAAACATTCAGACCTCTTCAGCTTACCAATGATTTGCTCCATTTGTGCAGCATATTCTGTTGACATGAGTCCTTGCATAGTTACTGTGAAATAATGCATGTTATTACATGATCAACCACACAGTAACTTCACTGGAAGCAATGGTAATTACAGAGTAAGTTGTGTTAATCCTCCTGTGTTATTATTTGCTAACTCTGTAATTAGCTCGGGTCACCTGTGCAAATCAAAATTGCTTGGTAATTTTTCTCTTCTCCCTTCTTGTAACAATTGCAAATGAGTTGGAACATTGATGGTATCTCAGCAGGGTATTTGGATCCAGACCTGTCAGAGCAAAGTGTTGCTTTCTGTAAGCAACTCCTGTTTTTCAGTGTTATCAGCATAAAATTGATCACAGGAACGGAGGTTAAATTTGCCTGTATAAATAGATGCACCTCCATTTAGCACTCTGATTCAAATGTAGTTTAACATTACAATGAGTAGAAGCCCTTCCCACCCAGCTGCTCTTTAGGGAATTGTGAAATGAGTTGAGGGTCCTCAGCCTGCTCTCCCTTTTATGGCTTGTGAGATCTGAGCAAAGGGGCCAGGAGTTTGGTAGCTACAGCCATAGCTGTTGTGCAAGTTCAAGTGCAGGTTTTCTAGAAGTGATCCTACCAGGCCAGAAATGAGGCATACTATAGTAATCAAAAGACAGCCTGAAACCATAGCTGATGGTGTATTTGTTCTGTGGACAGAGAATGTAAGTCACCAGAGATGACAAGGTRTGACTGTTTTGCATAAACACTAAAATATACGGATTCATGATGTAACAGAGAAATAAAAAAGTTGTAGGGACATAACATTCTCCTTAATACTGGTCTGAGTTGCATTTTAGACTTTAAAGGATTAATTACATGACATGATGATACATAACCAGCTCCCAGCAGTACTCCAGAAATCTGTGAGATACTATCCAGGCTTGCCTTTACTATGACACTTTTCCCATCTCCAATATGTTACACAGCAAACCCAGCATTGCAGAGACACACATATCAATGTGAACAACATCACCCTGATACAGAAATTTTTAGAGTTAATTAAAAAAAAAATCAAATAGAATAGCTATCAAATCAAAAAATCAAATAGCTTCTTACTAAGCTAATTAAAAAATATAAATAGAGTAAGTTCTGACTGAGCTTTTGACAGGTCATTAAAAACACAAAATTGAGTCAGGTACAAAGACTATCTCAATATATAACAGTGACATAAAACGGTGAGGCTGAAGTTAGCACTGTTTTTGTTTCCATTGTGCTTCATCTGGTTTCTGTGAGTGAATTTACACRGTGATCTCCAAAGGTAAATCCTGGTTGGTTGGTTCTATGATGTGAAAAGGGCCATTTGCCACTTTGGTTTGGCTTTAAGTCTGCTTGGTTAGCAGCATTACCACCTAGGTGTTTTCCATGCAGGGCCTTTTTAACTGTGAGCTTTGAAGTTATTTTCGGTRGTACATAGACACACACTGTCACTGCTCTAAGTGTATCCTTTAGAAATAATTTTGGTTAGAAGTGGAGCAATGCTGTTGTTGCATCAGCTTAGCTTTTCCAGCAGGACTAAGACCTAGCAAGCATTTTTCTTCTAGGATCTTTAATGCCCTGAAGGGGCTGCACTAGGCTGTCAACTTGACGTTCCCTTTGTTTCACATGGAGCCCTAGTCCTGTAGGTATCCATGCTGTATACAGCTTAGGTCATACCTAGGCTCTTTTCTGGGGTAAATAAATACTTCCTTGTGAATTAAAATAGATTTGACTTCATAAGATTAGTTTGGTGCTTGGCTGTAACATACGATTCTCCTTGATCCCTCTGAAGCCACAGTTATGTTTGCAGTGTGAGGAACTCTCCAATATGACTATTCAAAAAAGAAAAATAAAACAGGTGCGTATACTTCTGTGAATATTTTTTCCATTGGCTTTGATGCATCTGCACCATAATAAATGTTCTGGAAGCCTTTGAATCTATAGTTTCACTTGGAGTTCAGGAATATTTCCTGTATTGCTTGGAGAATAGTAGGGGATGCCATTGTGAATGAAATTGTTGCGTCCTAGCAAGTTCCGATTTTCATTGACTGACATCCCACATGCATTCAATTTTATACAACATCCAAGAACACTATGTAACACGGTTTCCACTGCATTGATTTCCAACACAACTTGACCTGCCTGTAATTTGGCACTAAACTCATTTTTTATGGATCTGGACTTGGGAGAGCTTCTTTTCTGGTGTTAGAGACAGGGACAGGGGATCAAAACTATCCTCTTTGCAGGGCGGCAGCAAGAGCCCCAGTGCTGAGCCAAAAGATGGGGGGCGGTATCCCAAATAAACGTTCCTCAAAGGAAGCAGGAGTTTCTGCCTCAGGGCATGACTACTTGAAAAACGGCCTGTGGCTGAAAGATGGGCAAGAGAGGGTCGGGTGCCTGTGGAGAGAGACGCTCAAGGTTCGTAAGGGGTTAAGCAGGATGGGTTTAATAAAGCACTTGTGCTACAAGCTGCACAAGGAGCCCCAGGAGCCGTGCAGAGGGGTCGCCGACGGSAGGCTGCTGGAGGCACGGGTCGGAGGCACGGTGCCTGACGAAGGTTTTTGCTCCAACCTGTAAGGGTACCAGTAGGGGACAGTTTGCCCAATGCTCTTTGAGCAGCCTCTTCGTTCACTCTGTCAGTCCTGCCCTTTGCGGATGGTAGGGTATGTGGTATGTCCAGGCTATTCCTTGCTCTCCAGCCCAATTTTGAATGTCTTTGCCTGTAAACTGCTCTCATTACTTTGTAAACTTGCTCGGATCACTTTGGACTTCCAGCAGGGAACCATATAACCCAACCAAGTTTTCTAATGCCCTAGTGTTGTGAGCCTGGGTAGCTGCGGCACAGGACTGGGTGTCCAGTAGACCACAGCAGGTATCTACAGCAGTCAGGCTTTCTGGCAAGGGTCCAGTAGAATCAGTTTGCTGCACCTCTCCAGGCTTCAGCTCTCTGCCACCTTTTAGTCCACAACTGCTGCAGGGCTGAGCCAGAGTGGTGGGGGGAGCACTGCAAGGCCCCCGTTGGTGCTGCTGGCAGCTCCCTCTCCCAGTATGCTGCCAGCAGGGCAGTGGGTGCCGCCAGCAGCCTCCGTGCTCTCCCCACTGCTCGCTGTGCCCCCTCCCCGCTGCGGGCTCTCTGCACTTTACGGCTGAAGCTGCAGCTACTGCTTGAGCAGCTCTGCGTTKGGTTGATCGTCCGCCTTCCCCCGTGACGTGCCTGCTCACAGCAGGTCTCGTAGCCTAGTGCCGCGACTCACCTTTTCTTTCTTTTTCACGTTTGCCCTCCTGTTTYCCAACTTCCTTTCTGTGCTAACAGAGGACACCTCTGCTAACTGAGGTAGCAGCGCTGTGACTTCCCTCACCATACCTGCCCCCACCGATCACCACTAGCACCATCGCTTTAAGGTTGGGGGACATTTGCAGCATCTTGGTCCGGATGGTTTTGTTCATGGGGGTCTGATCCAATCCCGTAAACTCAGGGGAGTAAATTCYRGACAACATTGCCAGTTGCTGCAGCTGGTTTATCCCTGCTGCGATAGTAGTCCACCTGGTTAGCTGGTCATCGACGTCTGCGGCAGTCRCCAGGTTACCTGTGCTGCACCCAGCACCCGCTCCACTAGGGAGGGGGAAACCTTTCAGCTTTGCTGCTGCATGCTGCAGAGGGTCTTGTGCAGCCTGAGATCCCCATCCTATCGAGCTCCTCCCTAGTAAAGTAAACCCTCTGTGCCCGATCGTCCCACAGCCTCAACAGCCACTCTAACATCCCTTCACGAGGTTGCTGCTGGTAGCATCCCTGCTTGTCTTGCAGCTCTGATGCTTTAAAATAGCAAACAGTGGTGGTCTCTTGCAGATTGGCCACTGGCTAGGCAGCTATGGCCCCCTCATGCTCTGTGTCTGGCTGCRAGCTGGGGGGCTCGTCGGAGTCCCAGACATTGCCATCTCAAGTTTCTGGATCCCAGTCCGCTTTTTGTGCCAGTGCCCACACTGCCAGGGGAGGGACATCTCACTGCCCACCCTGTTGCCACTGGTAATTTGCAAAGTGGGTGGCCAAAACAGTGCACCAGTGCTCCAGCTTCTCCGCTTGACCCATAGTTGCAGTTACAACCTCTTGGGTAAGCTGGTGAGCCTCCTTAGCAGCTTCAAGATCACTTTCCGCTGCCCACTTCTCTGGCACTGTGTCAGCAGCACCTCGTCCAGGGTGCGGAGCACAGTCAGGAGGATCCACCCCAGATGCCCTGCTGCCTTTCGCACTGCCAGCCCTGCTTTTTTCCAGCTGGAGCTTGGAAACCAGTTCCACTAGCTGCTCTGGGTTTACCCCCAGCTCACCTCTCTAGCTCTGGTCATGCTATGGGCGGCCCCCCCCCCAACCCCGGCAGGACTTGACTCGTTCGTAAGGGCCCCTTAAATCTAATGGAGCTATTCCCTTATCTCAGCTGTGCTACCCTCGAGCAGCTACTGCCCGGGAAGTAGCTACTTGTTGCTGAGCGTGCGTGCCTGGCCCTGGCGGGATGTGGTCAGTGCGTAGGTTCACGCACTGGGCCTGCTACCAYGTACCCTGCCAGATCTTCTGCAGGCATCCTCACTGCACTCCTCCACAGCAAGTAAGACTGGGAACCTGGTCCATAGTGTAATAGCCCTTGGGGCAGGTGACAGGAGGAACAGCTGTGAAACAGCTAAAATGCTGTAGAGTTTCATCCTTGCTTGCTGCACGTTGATCCCCCCTGTGCAGATGTGCCCTCAGAATCTGGGTCCCCCAGCACAGAGCCTCCCAGTTTTAAGGAATCAGTAATATTGACATTTGTCATTGTTGCTGTGGCCCTTAAGTTTTGCCTAAAGCCAGAATCCTGCACCAAGTTTTGCTTTGAATAAATTGATTAATCCCTAGAAAATATTTAGTCAAAGACTTTAGACATGCTTTCGTAACTTACCTAATGTTCTAGTACAGGAGAGGCCTGAGAAAACATAGCAAATAAGTATTAATGCTGGATCCTCCTCATTCTCTATTCTTTTCTAGTGCCTCTACATCAGATGGGTCTCCTTTTTATCCCTAGCATTAAGTTTTTATCACTTTACTAAAATACTATAAATCAATAAAATAGGGCAGAAAATTGCTTTCTTACATCATTGCACCAACATGCCGCTTGCRTGGTCTGGAATGACAATGAGACATCCATCTTTCTCTGGACAAAAATGCCAGTTCCCAGTACAAAATGCCAAGTTATATGTGGCTTAAAAAATCCCAGTCCAAACATTAGCCTCTGCTGATATGAAAAGTCCTCCATTTTTTTTTAATTCTTTGAAGATCAAGAGAAAATTCTAACCCTCTAAACACAAAATATAATTAATAAATTACTATTTATATTCCATCCTAAAACTCTTTTCCTAGTCATTCCTCTTCCTGATAATATTTGCTTGAATCTCATGCCAARCTCTATGAAGAGCTTTTTTTAATTTTTTTTTTTAATTTTTAAATATACTCACTAGGGGAAATGCTCATAAAATTCAGCCTCAGCCACAATCTGGACTACGGTCTGCCAAGCTCCACATAAATAAATCATCAAGTCATTTTGGCATCTTCTGGGCCAGGAGGAATATCTTCGGGGTGGATTTAAAGAGACATTGTCCTGTAAAGTATGCCCTTCATGGAGAAAACTAAGCAGCAGCTTAAAAGCTGCTTTGAATCACAGGTACTGGAATTTTTGCAAGTAACTGGTGAAAGAAACTATAGTGAAAGACTTGTTAGTTCCARAATCCCAGTTGCAGTTGCTGGTCTTCCCTGCTGCTCTTGGAACAGAGGTGAAATCAAACACCCAGACCTGAGTGTAGAGTGACTGGGTAATACTGAGATACCAGTTTTGTGCTGGAATGTCTGCAGAACACATAGCAAGTAGCCGTGTGAGATTTTCTCTTAGCATTTTGAATGCTGAAACAGGCATCAAGCAGCCAAACATTTCTGGCTTTGCTCTTTATAAAGCCAGTCTAAACACTGCTCCATCTCTGGAAGAAATGCTGGTGTTGGCCTGATGTTCACATATCGGCTGGATGCTCCTCATCCCTCTCTCACTCCCTTATACCTTGGGGAAGAAAAATCTGGGAGAAAGGCAAAGGGAACAGTAATCTACTGCAGTGGTCTCTGGGGTTACCAGTACGACAGGCACACTGCAAATGATATGTGCCCCGCAGCCCACGTTCAGAGCCACGTCCTGGTCGTGTGACCTCCGTGCTGACTAGGAATGATTTCTGTAGCTAGCTGTGAAATGGAGCCTTGTTCACCTACCCTTTGTGGGGCACATCTAAAGCGAGGAGGTGTAAATCAGATATTAATCAAGAGAAAGCAAGCCTTAACTGATTAGTCAAGAGGAGACCTTGGGCCATAGTCCTCTCTGCCATTCACAGTTCACTGAGATCAATGGAGCTGTGCCTGCAATTACGCCACAGGGAGTTTGGATCATTTTATTTGGACCGTGGGAAGTTGCTGAACAGTAACAGCAATGCAAAGGAAAATTACYTCATTTCAGGTTTTGTTGAAATCCCCGACTTGGACCAGATTCATCAAAAGTTTCTAAACCATTAGTGGTGCCTGAGGCCATTGAAGAGGCTTGGGAGGGCAGCAGGGAGAAAATTGGTCAGACAAAAATTAGTATCTTGTGATACTGAGTTTTTTCTGGCTGTTCCTTCAGTCACAAGAAGTGCAAAGAGTCAGGAGAGCTTCCTGGGATCTTGTGGAGAGYGAAATGAATATCGTATGAGCACAGAGTGGAGGTGCTTGTGATTCACACCACTGTGTCGGGGGCAGACTGCTTGTGGGTTTGGAACCAGGAACTGATGGACAAATCCAAAACGGCATCCAGCCGTTTTGATCTCGTCAGGAAAAGAGTGAGTTGGGATGGGGCCACCAAATACCTTCCCTGTGAAGTTAAAAACATGTGCTAGCTGTGTTGTCTATCCAAATTGATTTCTGACACGCAGAGGTCCCCCAGCTGCAAAATCTGAATTTTAGAAATGATATCTGAATTTTAGAAATAATCGGGTTTTGGAAACTGTGATTTGGCCAATTCTAACTAATAATGACACCGTGAAAAACTGAGAGCTGAAAATCACATTAAAGTCAGAGAGCTTCAACTCATGTCTTTTCACAAAAATATTCTGCTAAAATTATAGTTATCAGCTATAATAATAATTACATGTATTTTAGGTGACCTTTCAAAGATCATTTGCCTMTTTTGAGTGCTGTAATGTTACTGAAAGTGCAACAGTAGAAACATATCAGATTCTTCTTTCTGGGTTGCATTGAAACTGAAATTTGTTTTTTGTAATGCTGGMGTGAGGTAATTGGCATACACGCTGTTTGGTTGGCACCATATACCTTGTATGTATTTCTGAATTGAAAAGAGGTACTGAGAAATATATACCAGGCAGTTACAGGTTAAAGATCATTTACATAAATTAGCAAATTTGCAAATGAATTCATCTAGTGAAAAGTAAGACACGGGACACTGCATTTTAATAATTGACATTCCACATGAAATGCAATGTTCTTGAGGAGGAAATTGAGCTCCAGGTTGCTATTAGAGCCAGTGGAGCAGCAAGAGCAGGAAAGAAATGCCATCTCATATTACGCGAGTTACTGCTCCTGCATAACAACTATCTTCTATTCTGGTAGACTTCTTTTAATAAAACTAGTACTAGGGTTTTTATAGAGGGAGGCAATCAAGAAAAATACAGTCATCAACAATACTGAGCAGGAAACAAGAGTGCAAGAAATCTCTGTGAAATGGTCTTAACATTCAGCTAGTAATTCATTATGCTGGAAAGTGATCTTTCTTTTTCTGTTTTACTTGGCAGCCAAATCTCCTTACTTTTCACTTGTACTAAGTAGTTACAAGATTACCCCAAAGTATGCAACACTGACAGAAAATTATAAATTATCCAATTTTTTTGTTCCCTGTCACAACATAGGTTAAATTGCAAAATAAAGATAAGTGATCCACTTAGCTGCCTCCTGCTGTCCTGATCGGTTTAAGAACACATTATCTTACAAATATTGGTCTTGATACAGAAGTAATGACTTTCAAAAGGTGCTAGTCAGTCATTCAAAGTCACAATCCTTTCATTGTACACCATAAATACAAATTATATGCTCACAGAGAGCTGAAAGCAAATTGTCCTTAGTAATGTTTCTTAATATAATTTAAAAATTAATTTAAAGTGAATTAACTCATTCTTTCAATGATATACTTCTTCCAGGATCCTACAGTGTAAGTGTGTCATATCAGCAGCAATTTCAATGAATGCCAGTAAAATTTCTCTTCTTGCGGTATTCCTAAATACTGAGGAGAGAGTTTTTGTCATTAATCTGACTACAAACCTGGAATCATGCATGGCGAGTATTGTGTTCTACCTCCTTAACTGAAGAGATAAAACAACCAACTATTGCTATCTGCACACTGTTTGACATTTTGTTGTCCTACTTCCTTCCTCCTTCTCTTTGTATAATTTATTGCAGTAAGATGGTCAAGGTGACCAAATTCTCTTCCCCTTCTTTCTCTCCCCTTCCCTCCAGAATCTGAGAGATTTTAATTCATGARTAGTTTGAGATGTCCTGCTAAATGAATCAGGTGCATTAATAACATTTTTCCTGTCAAATGATTCAGCTGTTTGAAATACAGATAGTAAGAGTCTTAGCTGTGAGAAGCTCAGACTCAATATATGGCTGGGCTGACATCCTTTCTCTTCAGTATTTTTACCCACTCTGTAGTCCRTATATACGTGTATGAGAAGTACATTTACAGGATGGAACAGTGCCTGGATAAGCTGAATTCACYGACCTCACTGGCACAGGAGCAAATGTCTGTAGCTCGTATGCTAATAAAGTGCTGCTACCAAGCTTCTTGCTAGGAAGTATTATAGAGACAGGCTGAATAAAGCAAGCTTCCATTTCTAACCTCGATCCTCATGGCACAAAAATTACTGCTGTAAATATTAATAGGAATGATCATGTGGTAGATTTATTTTACAATGAAGGAGAGAGAAAGCAGCTCCTAGAGACTCTTTTTCCAATGCAGAATTATATTACCCCYGTTCCCCAAAGTAGCACTGTAGCCTAAGTGAGCTCGTCTTGTGCTCCATCAGACTTCCAGAAGTCTGTAGCTTCACCAAATAAGACTTTACCTTTAAGAGTGCAGTGACAGTGTGCAAGCCTTTTCACCAGGGTGTCACTGATGGATCTGAGCAGCTTTTCAAGTATGCATGCTGCAAACTCTTTATATTTTTACATTCTAATAACAGTGAACAGCATAAATTATCCGTAATTCTTGATTCTGCGAGGAAGCAGCCATCTGGTCTAATACCACTGTGACAGTGATATAGGACTGAACACTCTGTGCTTGGTCTGCTGCACAGAAAAGGACAATAGGACATATTTTAAAATGTCAGGATACATCAGAACCATATTCAGGAAAGTTTGCATTTATGAAAATTGATAGTATTGGAGATATATCATGATGCAGATCTAATCATGGCTGCTGGTATGGTGAATTAAATTAAGAGCTGATTTGAATTTTTCTAATTAAAGATGTGTTATTCCTTCTCCTCTCATGTTTTCTGTTTTGGTAAAACAAGCTTATTAAACAATTTTCAGGAAAGCTTTGTGATTCAAAGGGTTAAAGCTTTAGCAAAATTGCTGGTGTTAGTAGTAGTTTGAGGTACATGTGTCAACGTTTAATGGTCTTGGTGCAATATTCAATGGGTATTTGTTCGTATTCCAAAATCATCGCCGATGTTCACATAATCGTTGTTTGAACAATAATAGGCATCTCCAGGTACTGCAGGGTAGGGCAATACATAGGCAGAGCAGCTTAGTAAAGACTGTACGAGGTGTTCTGTGTATTCTTTCTGTCACTAAAGAGATATGTCATCTGCTTGCTTTCAATGCCTAAACTACAGGCTCACTAAAAATAAAGGAATGRCGAAGAGAGAAATAAAGTTGACTTACATAGGAGTAAGGAACTTTACACTTTGGAGGTAAGCAAATGTTAGTGAGATCAAAACCTATCAACTTGTGGTTTGCCCAAACTAATTAACTACAGCTTTGCTTAGTAATTTGTTTATATAACTTCTTGTTTAGAGTTTTTTAATAAGACCAAATATTTTTCAAGAGTTTGAGACATTTGAAACTAAGAGTACCACTTATAGGCATCGCATATAATGTATTTTCATTGTTAGCCTTAACAGCTTTAAGAAATTTACTGTATTATTTAAAATATAAACATGAAATAGTTCTTTTCTCAGCATGAATAGCAGTTAACCTATAGAGGTCAAAGAGTTAAATACTGTAGTGGGATTTTTAAAGGGACTTCTTAATTTTATGACCAATAACATCACTTGTATTTTATGTTCTAGGAGGGGCTATCAAATTCATACTCCAGGGTGTTAGCTGATCACTGGGATAAGAAACAGTCCTACCATCCCTTTTTGCCATGTAGGACATTGCATAATTAGCCAGCTGTTTTCTTTGAAGCACCTAACATAGGCCACTGGCAAAGRCACAGTAGTGGGCTTGAAGGATAATTGATCCAATCTGGCTTGGTAACTCTATGTTCACATGTCTATTCTTAAAATATGTACTCTTTGGATCAAAGATGAAGCATTTTTGAGTTTTTCATCTTACTTTCTGCTGATAAGAGTGCCAGAGGTATGCAYTGAATGAGTCCTTTCAGAAAGTGGTCCTTCTGGAGTTTGTGTCTGCATATTTGCTAGTCAGTGTTAGTGCTGAGACTACCTTAAAGGATGCATACTGCAGAGAAATACTGCTTACATGGCATTATTGTTATGCCAGTTTTGCTGACTCATGTTGTCAAATGTTTAGTCATGTTTGTGTTGCTGGGGATTCAGTCACTCTTGCCGGTTCTCCTTCCCACTACCTTAACATCCCATAAAATACAAGCATAATATTACTCACGAAGGGTGAAGCAAGAGAAACGAAAGCAAAGAACAGAACAGTGAGCTTAGCCCAACTCCTGCCCTTCCAAGGGCAATCTCCTGTGATGCTTCTGCTTCACAGCATCAGATATGGTCACATATATATACTGTAAGCAAACACATTTTCACAGGTGAGTAAGGATAAGTATGTAAAGCAAGATCTGGCATTGTTTTGCACACCAAAAGTTTGGGTGAAGATGCAGGCTCCAGCTAGAATCTTGTATTTTGTGTGGAGGAAGAGGGAAGCCTGTGCGTGCCAGGAGTGGAAATGGCCAGCCTGTGCATGAGTAGTCAGAAATTTTCCAGAGTCAAATGGAAAATGATTTATCTTTGCTTAAACATTTAAATCAGAGCTTGAGGGAAGAAATAAGGAATGTTAGCTTACAATCATCATAAGGTTTCTGCAGATATTTCATTTTCCCTGCTAACTCACAGATAGAGTACATTAAAGGCAAATTTTSTAAAAATTATTTCCTTGTGGGGTTTCATCTATTACATCTTCCACCTGGCTATAATCTTTTAAATGCAAGCAGATACTAAGAAAGCTTGTGAGTTCAGTTCATTTGTTCTTGTATGCCTTAAATATTTTCAAGAAACACACTTATCTTCACTGTTTTGTTTCTTCACTGTTTTGGAACCAAGTAAAATCTGTTAAAATCTGCTGGGATCTGTGAAATCCTGAGCCCAAGTCACTTCCCATTTCCAGCAGAAAAAGCAGAAGCAATGCTAGTTCCCCAGATCCCTACCTAGCTGTTGCACTATTTTCAGTAGTAAACGAATGATACCATGGAAGCTCAGACTAGACAGGAGTCAAATAAGCATTGGTGCTCATCTCTCCTCCATGTATGTTTGTTGGTACCTCCCTCCATCAGTGTCCTGTGCCTATATGTTGAAGTCAAGTTTTGGGAAGTCTCTTAGTCTCTTAGCTTCTTTTCTCCTCTCACACTTTACACAAGTACCCACTGTAACTGGTCAGTGAAGTTAAAGTGCGTAATTACATGTTGTGGCTGAGCTTTTCCAGGTAATTGCTGCTACAGAAAGGGGGAAGCTGTAGTTCTGCCCCTTTCTGGTGCTAGTTTCTGAGCATACTGTGAGCTCTTTCTAATTATTGAACTGATAGAAAACTATCTTGACCAGAAAAAATTGGATAATTTTTGTTTAGTTCGTGAACTGAATTAGGTTAAAGAACAAAGGAGGAGGGTGGAACTGGGAGACGTGAGTGGGGTGCACTATAGTCTCTGCTGACAGTAGGCTTCATTATTTCAGATGTAGTGTTTACCATGACCTTAGATGCTTGGAACTTGAGAAACGTAGTTACAGTTAAATGGCTTTACTTTAGGATTTGGGGCTTTGACCTCATCAGATTTCTTAAGACAAGGAAGGTTATGTCTGGTCTCTCATTTCCCTTTCCTCTTTTCCCTTCAAAAGCCAAAGCTACTTTGCTAATTGGTACTTGCACCTTGTGCTGAGCTTCCAAGCAGTCAGAGAGGCAAGGAAACCGCAAGAGTGTCACTTGTGGATGAGATATCAGCCGAGGGTCTTGACTCTTTAAACAGATTAAACTATGTCTGGCCCAAGACCTTAGAACATCTGTTAATCAGACTCAGGAAATGCTAATGAGATGAGGGTCTGCAACAGAGGTACGGCTAACAGGTTGCTGTGCAGCCAAGAGTGTCATTTGTCATCTTCACTGAACTCTTCTACATCTGGATGAAAGTTGTGTGTGTTAGCACAAGTTCATGGATAGTACTGAGAAGAGACTTTCTAAAACTGGCAGTCTTTAYTGTGTCTGGACAGTGCTAAATAGTTTGTATGTCCTGTATCATTATTAGACTTTCTAGAAGTTCTGTTTTAGAAATTCAAAGCATAATCTGCACTTTGTTGTTAAAACAGTTCAGTTGAGTAGATGTATAACCTATACATGATAGAGGAGATTTGAACTTTTCTCTTGAAAGCCATCACTGAAGTAGTTAGACTATTCATTATCATGTGTTATGCCTGTCTTAAAAATATGAACAAGAAGAAGAAAGAATRAAAGAGAGAGAGAGGGAGAGAGAAAGAGGAAGGAGGAATGAATGAGTGGACAAGTGAAGAAAGGAAGGAAGAGAGAGGGGGAGAAAAGAGAAGGAAGGAAGCAAACAAGCAAGCAAGCAAGCAAAAAGAAAGGAAGGAGGGAAGGGAGGAAGGAGGAAAGAAAAGAAGGAAGGCGGGAAGGAAGGAAGGACGAAAGGAAGCTTCTGTTATGCTTCGTGAAAAGGTTTTCAGCAAAGGAGATARCTCATTAGAATACAAGAGGAAGCATGTGGAAGATAATTACAGAAATACAGACAAATGCCACAACATTAAGTAAGAAGAAGGAGACTGTGAAATGCAGTAGGCATCTACACACATCAGGACAACTAAAAAGAAGAGTAGGTGACCCTTTACTGCTATAGTAACTCATTTCACTTGAAAGGGTTGAAAATGGTATTTTTTCAAAATTAGCAATACAAGTAATACATTTTTCCATGATTCCCTGGTGGCCTGCTAGCAAGCATTTTCCAGTCAATCAATCAGTCACTCAAGTAGTCAAAATCTTTAACCACATAAAAGTCTATCGAGAACAAGTTTTATTTACAATGGTGACCTGGCCAAGAAAGCTCACAAACAGCAATATGTAACATCACTTACAGACATACAATCACTATTGTATATTACTAGAAAGCTCCCAAACATATCACCAGGCATAAATCAATTATATAAAATACCACAAACATCAAATAAACCAATAAAAGAGAGAAGGTCATAACACCGCCAGGCATGTCATGAATAACCACCGCAAACATCAGCCAGTGATTCATCCAGAGTAAGAATAAAAAAACCTAAAGATATACAAGCGATTCCTGCTAGATCTTTTTGTGTTCTGTTAAAAATGTGTTACTGTCTTTTGATGTTGTCTATTTGACAACGTTACTTTTATTTATATTTCACTAAGGACATCAATTATTTTTAAGGTTTATGTTAATTAAATTGAGGTTTGCATTATTTGTATAAATATGCATTTYGGCATGTATGTTTTGCTTTACAATTCATTGCATATGCTCGCTTGTAATCAGCAGTACTTTGTGTTTAATAGTACAGTGCGTTGTATTATTAGAGTTTGGTCTGTTAAAGGAAATTGGACATAGAACACTACAGATGACATTTTTTGGATCTCCTGCCCAGTTATGAATATATGTAATTCAAAACCTGCTAAGATGTGTAAAACACTCTGTTTGAAATAATATTACAGACATTCTTGAAAGTTTCAGATATTCGTCATCTCTTAGGCTCTGCACCACTGTTTATATATATCTTATGCTTATTATTTGCTGTATTAGCAATAAAGAATGCATCTAAAACCATAATTAAAATCGCTGTTTAGAGAACTGAGAGCTTATACATAGAACGACATATCTATAATGATTAAATAGGACAATTGCACTCATCCATTTTTAAATGTAGAATCATGATTTGCTTAGTGTGCCTGTGGCCATTGGTAGGTCCATGTTAAATCCCTACCAGTCCAGAAGGATCCTATTCCTCTGAACTCTCAACTAGAATGTGCATTTGTATTTTTGCAAGGGTCACCAGAGTATAACCCTTCCAATTTCTGTTTTGTTTGATAGTGTTTGACACATACTTTTCACAGAAATAAATGGCTGCATACCAAACAGATGTCTCACACAAGATGTCTCATCTACATGAGTGAAATTTTATGAAATAGATAATATAGAATATGCTAAGTTCCACTCTTTGTTTAGCAATCCTGTTTATTCAGCGTGCAGATACTGTGAATAAGCAGTATTTTCAATCTGTCAGTCAAGCTTGACAGGAAATTAGATAACATGTCTCATCAGACCCTGTTCTTAAAAGGAAGAACAGTGGACAGATCGTAGTTTACAAGGTGGTGATGATATTGCCACCATTTACATTCGAGTAGCGTTCACTTGCTGAGACATGAGCAGGACAAACCTGTCTGCTAACTTGGTGCCAAATGTGTCTTGTTGAAAATTAGATTGGTTTTTTGAACTCTTCTATGGCTGAACTGAATGCTTTTGAATGAAGAAGTGGGTAAAATGCTTGGTTTATTTATATACATCCTATTCCAGATATGCAGCTTATTCTGAAATTCAGAATAAATAGATCATCCAGACTCTTAATCTAGATACTCTGCATTTAAACTGATAGTATTGGCTGAAAATCAGACTGCCATCATTCCAGATTAGTCATTTTTGCTTCATTGATAACATATGCACTTRGAAGCAAGTTCCACACGTTTAAAAAGATTCCAACCCCTCTACGCATGAATTTTCAGATATAAACCCAGCTAGTGTATGCAAACACTAAGCAATTTGTTTTGCAGCATGTCACATAATTCTCTTTTTTTTACACCCAATATCTATGATTAAGAAATGTAATACATACTAAGAAAGTCTTAGATAATTTACACGATGCATTAAAGTGTTTTGCATGAGAATATAGTATGATGCAGACAGCAGAAGAATTATGTCTTTCATTAAAAGGTTTGCAACTCAGTGTGCTATGATATAACTATAGCAGTTTTTCTGTCTCAGTGAAGGTTTTTTATTTTAAACACTGCCTTGAAAACCAAGGGATGCATATGCAATAGCACTACTTTAGCTATGTGTTTTAACTTAATATACCACCTCTTAGTAATTACACASTGTCAGTTTACCTGCTGTCCCAGGGTTATGGGTGAACAGCAGTGCTGTCACTGTTCTTCATCTCTCTGAATTTTGATGTAAGCAGTAAAATAAGATGGCATTTTTTCATTATTTGAAGTTTTTTTTAAAAAATCCTAGTTCAAAGCCTGTTTGAAGCAGTTCATCAAGAATGATATACATTAAGGTCAGGATTAAAAGAAAACCAATTACAAGGAAGAAATACGATTTTTACCACAGATCCTTTATGTGCAAATTAGGATTTGTATTTGCTGCCTAATTTAAAAAGCACCAAGGACTACTTACAGGGATGTAGAATGGCCTTTGGGGAAGTTCAGAATTTGTGCCTCTGGAGGAATTTAAGCAGGAAAGAGGAATAGTGTGCTTGGCAAGAAGGCTTGTGTTTAGATAAAACTTAATCATTGCTCAGCGTGCTGTACAATGTTTGTAAAAAAAAAAAAAAAAAAAAAAAATTGGTGGAGCCCTGTTTGAACTAGCTACTTGGCAGCTTCTCTGACTTGGAATAATCTCCAAGGGGATATAGGTATTAGCTGTTCTGCATCCTGCTCGTATCTTCACTGTATTGCTGAAAAAATAAAAGTGAGCTCTAAGCTGATGCAGTATTTTGATGCTATCTACGAATGGTTTACAGGGCTTAGTCCAAAGGGCTGAGCTTTCTCCTTTCCTAGGAGTCAAGGTCTATTTCCAGGGCACTGCAGACCAAGCCYAGTGCCTTGCAGGTGTCTTCCCTCRCCCCATTCACTGCGGTTCAGGTCAGCCTGCTGCGGGGGTTTCTGCCTGTTTTATCACTGTCGTAAYTGTCGTCTCATCGCTTGCCAGTTCTTTTTATTTTCGTAGGTTCTTCACATTTTTACACTAAATATTTGCTTGGAATATGTAACTATGAAGCAGCACACTCTTTCCACTTCAAAACTCTTCTGCTGTATTTTCAGGGAAAAAAATGGAATGTCTCTCTCTATAACAACCAGACATTGTAGCTGGCATTTTAGAGAGCCCTGTTTTCAGCATGTAGATCAGCATGATAGGTAGTTGTTTCACCCCCCCTCACCAGTTCAATCCATTCCTACATTAGATCTAAGCATCTACAGCGTTGGGGAGAAAGGGGTGTTTTGTTCCCTGCTCAGTGCACTATAACTGTTGTTTAGCTTGTGGTGCTTTAAACATGAAACATAGATGTATTTGAACTTTTAATGAAGATAAGAATGATAATACTCTCTGAGAATGATGACTATAAGCTAAAAAGCAGGAAATTGAGTTGCACGTCTGAAAATCACAATATAATAGCTAACATTAGCTGGTATAACACCTAACACCGTTTTAGCTAATTAGTGAAAAATAACGTAACATCTTGCCCTCGAATACAACTCTTCTGTTTTGCTGTTTCTGACTAAAATAACACACCGACTTGATAAATCCAAGAAGTCTGAAGGATTTTTCCACAAGATATTTTCTAAGCATGTGGGCTTTGGTGAAATTTCTCAAGCTGAATTTAAAAACAAACTGAAGAAGCAGTAAATCTTTTGTTGTTTAGCCAGAGCTTACTTGTAGCTTGGTGAGGAAGAATAATGTCCTACTGCGGGTGCAAAGAATCTGCATATCCTCCCACGACCTTGTTTATGAAGGCAAGAAAAGTCAGTGTGGTTTGTCCAGCTTAAAGGAGCTGTTGTATTTCTCCTGCATCCTGCTCCCTACAGACCTGAGCAAGTTGAGTCACAGCCCAGTGGGCTTGGGCAGCAGAGCGTTCCCAGAGTGCAGGGGAAACCGCAAGGGACAAAGAGCGGTAACTACCCTCGCGCAATACCGTGTGCTCAGATTAATGAGCACAATATGCAAATTCCTGACTACTGTAATGGCTTTTCGGAGTGTGGACATCTGGACACTTTTTAATCTACCAGAGGGCTGAATTCACCAATGGTATCATGCCCCAAGACACCAGTGGTGTACTGCTATTTTTGTCTCCTTTTTCCTACTAACTGAGCCGAATGCCAGACCCCCTCCCCATAGTCAGGACCCCCCCCGGTCCTCACTTGCTGTCTAGTTAATGATTTGCTGCATGAGTTGCAAAGTTTCTCCGAAATGCTCCAGGCGTCTGAAATAGTGAGAGTGACACTGACTCACCTTTTGTAAATGCTATGAATTGGGCTGTGAATGAAAACTGTTATTATGGCAATTGGTGTCAGTGTTTCCTTGGGGGCAGGGGAACTCAGAATGGCTTGTTGCTACTGTTCAAGGAATGCCCCCATGGATGCTCATTTATTTCATATTCATTTGGTTCAGATAAGCAGTAAATCTTTGATCCAGTCTCTCCTCGTTTGGCTYGGATGTTTGCAGCATGTGAGCCATAGCTGATATACATCCTCCAAGTGTGCTCTGGATAAGGGCTATGGCAGAGCAGGACTATCTCTGAAAAGGCCATTCAAAAATTAGGAATTAAATTTGAGGTCACCCTCGTGAAAACGATCCTTGGGTCTTCCTGGGTTTGTCTCTGCTGCACAGTGTCTCAGTGATGCCGTGTACAGTACTTTGCAGCAGATTTGCCTGTGATCAGTGACTCCATGTTCCCCTTTTTCTGAAGACCTAACTTGATCCCTTGTGCTCTGATTTTCACCACTCTTTATTGCTCCCTGCRAAAGTCACTGGCAGCTGAATTTTGGATGTATGAAGTCATACATACTACTGGTCACTTTGCCTTTCCCGWGCAAAAATTAACTATCTACAATGCGCACACAAATTTATTGGAAACTTCTAATTTTAATATCGAACTATCTTAAGGCAACACCTGTCAAGTAGAGGTGGACATGTCTGTTCACCTCAAAGAGATACTGGGAAGATGGGTGCTTCACAGAAATTAAATGCTATACTGATAAAGACCACAGGCATCYGGGAGAATGAGTAGTTCTGTCATCAGAATATGCTTTGACTAGGGCATGAGAAATAATTCCCTGGACCATACCTTTGCAATAAGGGAAAAACGGAAGATCCAAGAGCTTCTCATTTAGTGGGAATCATTCATCCTGTAAACCAAATGTAACTACATCATGGAACTTGAGAAAAATGTGGAATTTGAGAAAAATACAATGGAGTCATGTAACTAAAGATTTTGGTTAAGTGCATACATGCAGAGGTTTGACTTAATTTTGAACAGCCGTTATTCTAGTGTTTCCTTTAGAGTGCTTGGCTTTGTAACCTTTTCAGTGTTCTTATAAAATAGGTATTGGTATATAAATACTGATATATATTTATTTTGGCCTTCAGAATGTGGCCAGATTCTCTRTAACTAAGACAAATTAACTCTTATTTTTTAGGATATCAGAAAAATGCCAKTATTCACTTTACTTATATTTTTAGCACTAGCCTTCAATATCTTCATTGATATATGCATCTATAATTAATCATTGGCAATAATTAAAAAGGATTTAGGGAATATCACTTCTCTTGTGGTGTAAAATTATATGAATCATTCAACTGAGAGGAAAATATGCTTCAAGATATATAATCTGTTGATTTTTGCAGGCCAAATTTATGTGTCAGTATTTGTCATCTGAGGGAAAGAGTATGAGGTCAAATAAAAACARTTGCCAGAAAAGATATCTAAATGAGCATGAAAGAGATCTTTGCACATTTTCTCAGTATCAGAGAGAGCTGCATGTGTGATTGGAATTTTTTTTTTTATCATTTTCCTTTATTTATATTGACACACACACCTTCTGGTAGCCTGTTTTCTGTACTCTGACATGACAAAAATTCAACAGTGAGGTGTGCTACTGCAGATGGGAACAACCCAAAGGGTCAGGGTTACTAGCGTGCATCCTGAGAGCCCAAACATGGCATTTCTCGCTCTCTTTAGAACATCTACCTTTTCCCTATATGAAGGCCAACAAATATCTTTAAGAGATGCTGTTTAATCACAGTTTTCCATAAGGCAGTGTGTTTGCACATTCTCTATGTCTGTCTTATAACAGGGTATAGATATACCCTGAAGCTCCTGCCTTGTCATCTGTATTAAAAACTATATGATGAAGTGCCACTTAAATTACGCTAGGAAAAGGTTAAGATCTTCTGTGTGTACCATCAATGACATAATGCTGTTCACATCCTCAGGAAAACATTCCGTAGAACCTAAAATACGAAATGTTAGAGATTTCACTTCTTATCTGAGTTAACAGAAAATATATGTAATATACTGTACACAGAGATCACTGAAGATAGTGGCCTGTTACTGCTGCAKCAACACATGCCCAGTGTTTTTCTGCTTGAAGCTGACATGAAATGTCAGGCTTCCTGCTGGTGCACTGCGACAGGAACCAGTTGCAGGAATGGCACAAGTAATATAGGTARCCTAGCTTAGAGCAGCACTGCCAAAAGTGTTGTCTTTTATTAACTCATATTAGTGCCTAAGTTCTCCTAAAAGCAGTTTCAGTTATCAGTATCAACCTCAATCAGGGTTGAAGGTCAAGTCAAGTCAAACAACTTGTCTAAGATTTCCAAGTTAATACAWTAGTTAAACAGAATGTGTCCAGTGATAGTGTCTTGCTTAAAAATAAACTAATACAAAGTGATTCAAGTTTTTAGTGCTGAACATTCTTACTCAGCTGGCGCAGAGATGTCACTGTCACCTTGCAGTGAGTAGGTGCTCACTAATAGAGCACTCTGTACCTCACCTTAATTTTTATCAAGCTTCTGCAGTAAGACCTGCAAAATAGGTCTTTAGTTAGACTTTGTGTCTACAATTTATATATTAATTTCAGCTGTAAAGTATAGAAACATGCAAATTTTACGGTATCATAAAARCCATTAGATACACTGAGTTCCATAGCTTGCGGTTATCTTAGTGTGTATATATATAGAAAAACTATTTTTAAGTGTCAGAGAAAGTTATATACTACTTCAAAAATTGAGTATTACGTCTTCAAAGAGCAGTTAGTGAGAGCACTAGAGGACACAAAAAGCTTTATTCTTCCATTACATGAACAGCCTTTGAAAATTATTTGCAGTTCCTCCTGATGGTATGATAGAAGAAAGAAAAGTCTTTCTGATGGTTAGTTACATCTCCTACGACCCCAAGTTCTGTACGTTGAGGTCTTGAAGGTTCTCTCTCTTAATTTACTTGGGCAGTTTCTAAAAAGGAACAGAAAAGATTGATAAAGCAGTAGTTCTGTTCCTAACCTTTGTATCTTGTATGTACATGAATATTTAGGCCCAGAAAGGCTCTCCTAAGAGCTGCCTTACAACCTGAATGATCTCAAAATATACTGTTAGAATTTGGCCCCTATTTACAGGTAAGCCGTTTTCACAGTCTCTGTACAGACTCCTTACCCAATGAACAGGCTCTAGGCACTCTCCCTTATAAATGAATGATCCTTTAGAAATTTCTGAAGGTTTAACATTTTTGACAGATGCATTTAATTTTGAAAAGAGCAAGGTTTGCCCATGGCTAATTTACTCCATCCTTATTTTTAAGATTTAAATTCATAAAAAAACAGAATAGAGAAACAGTCCATTTTCTATAAATATTTTTTCCAACGATATTACAAGGTGCTGAATTAGCTGCATGATTACACGTAAACATGACCCTCCTGAAAGGGGCTGCTGGGCTTAGAATCAGTTCTTACTAGTGAAATTATAGAAGCTTGGATGGCCAACAGTATCTAGAAGTAATTGCAACTTTATCAGGCTGTTCTCAAGTAAGTGCTGTCACWGCCTGAATCTGGTGATAAATTGCATTGATCGTGTAGGTTGCAGAACCCCTATCAGTATCAAAGGAAGGACATTATATTTTGACAGTGCTGTCTCCATTGTCAACTTCTGGAAGTGTTGTACCGCAGTACATTGAATGCCTCATATTTTAACTGTTTATAAATTAAACGGGAAGAAAAAATACGACTACTAATTTAAAATACTTGGGAGATTTTTTAGAATGCTTAGTTTTAAGGAAAACTTCAAATTGGTTAAAAGTTTTAACTCTGGATATTGCAGTAGCATTGGCACAAATTGGTTAACGTGCGTACTAAAGGCAACCTAACGCTTTCTTTTCGGAACACCACTGGTGAGGGAGGGTGGCATGCTCTAACGTGGTCAGTTAATAGGAATTACAGAGCAATTTCCACATGCTCTGTGGAAACTCTTGCTTCGAAAATCACAGAAGTTTTYCATATTATAGCAAGACTCTGAGCCTGTGTTCTCTTCTTAACTGTGAGTGTTTGAGGATTGCTGTAAGGCTTGGAGGTTGAACCTGCAGTCCTGGTAGTTAATTTCAGTGCTGTAGCAGCAGGCTGCTGCTCTGGATGGTGCCATACATAGGTTTTAAGCAGAAGGTAAAATTCACAGTAAAGATAAAGCAGCCCTGTGGACTAGGCAGGTAAAGTCCTTAAGCCATAAGAAAATCTCCTGGCTTGGAGCAGCTTGCCAACATTTCCATTTTTTGAGTTATTCTTAGGAAGAAAATTAATGATGAAGTCAGATATTTTTAATTTAGAAACTTGTGCTTTTTTAATATGAGAATATAATTTATAAGAACATGGTGGAATAGGAGTTTTAGTTTGAAAGGAGCATGAAATGAGGTATTGCCGTTAGTCTAAAAATACTTCTTTCTTCTTCCATCCTCAGTATTGATACATACAGGATAGACTGTTACATACCCAAATCTGTGACTAGAAATTGCGTCCTTATAGGGAAAAATCTGTTACTCAATTCCCTGTGCTTCTTGTGCCTAATAAACCGTAAAAGTTACATGTATTTTGATACAGCTTCCCTACCACCCTCTTCTTTTTAATTAATTCTGTACTGAGTCTTAAGCAATGTGTGTCTGAGTGCCCGGCCCCATCCTAGCTACCTTCAGTGCTAGGAATTCAAAGTAAAATGTCTCATAGGTTAYGTCTGCTAACAAATTTCCACTAACTGACGTCAAACTGGTTAATTTCCATATAATAAGTGTGGATTGATTCAAGGGCTTGACTCCAGCGCCCGGGCCGGTCCTTACAGCCGCCACTTCTGGGCTGCCCTTCTGGAGCACGGCGGAGTATTTAAAGTCTTGCCAGATTTCAAGGATGCTGGGAGTTGGAACAATGTTTTTAATCTTGGCTACTAATTATGTGGCAAAGGTATAAACTGGGCTTTGCAAATCATTATTTCCATTAGAAAGGTGTTGGAAGCAATTCCAGCGAGGGCTTCCCTCCTATTTGTGCAGCTGCGATTCCCGTGGGAGGAGGCCATTGCAGTCCTGGCCGAAACGTGGGCTTCTGTTCTGTTTCCACAGCACTTGGAAGAAAAACAAAACAGGGCTAATGAAAAACACACACGGGAAATGCTTTATTATTTCATCATCCTCACCTACTGAGATCTGGCACCGCTCTGTGTTTAGGAAGAACGTCTCCCGCCCTCGCCCTCTCGCCGCGTGGTTACGTGAGGCTGACACTCTGTCATTTCCTGTCGGATCATTTCGGAGGAATTTGCTCGTGTTTCCTGCCGGCCTCCTGCCCTCCTGCCGGGCGCGCGGCGGCCGCGCTGCGCGTGCTCAGCTGGCACGCGGGGCGAGCGAGGCGAGGGCACGGCGCTGCGCGCCGGGCGGGCTAGCAGGCTGCGCCGGCACGGTCCTCTTGGGAGGCTGTGCCTAGGGGAATTCTCGGTTTTTTCACAAAAAGCGGACAGAAATCATAGGCTTTAATTGGCCCGCAAGTRTGTAAGTAACTTTTACTATCAGACGCATTTTCTCATCATTTCTTGTATTCGCGTTCAGGTGGAAATAGAGTCTGAACTTACGTGTCGCAGAATTCATACTACACCACGGCCAGCTGATCTGCAAATCTAGCGTTCAAATAATCTGTTAGGATTAGCCAAACACCTCTGCTCCAGTGAACGTAGCTACAGCACTACGTATATACACACGGTTACTACCAGTATTCTTCTGCTTGGCATTTCTGTAACAGACTAGATGGATTAGCTAAAATATCAATGTCTTATAAATGGTGTAAAACGATTTTAGCGCCCAACAATGGTGTGAAAATAAACCATGCAGAAACAGGACATTTATACTTGAATGATGTGTGAGCTTTCCAGTGGGTAAAGTGGTCACAGTTCATTGTTTAAAAAAAAAAAGTCTTAAGACACTAATAATCTCCACACCAAGATTTATGGCATTGGAGAAAAAGAACTAAGTAAAGTATCTGAGTGAGAAGTCATTTCGTCCTTCCCTGGCAGCATGGGATTTATTTAAATGCTGTTAGGAGAAGGCTAATTAAAATAATTTTGCCAGAAGTCTGGGAGATCGGTAAGTCCCATACCTGCTCAGTGGTCTTCTTCTGGAATGACAAGTTCTTTCCTACCGTAAACGAGAAATTTCTTGCTGAGACAAAAAATCAGAACTTAGAGAGATACTACTCTCTCACAGTTATAATAATGACCATTATTTTGGGTAGCAGCTATAAAATAAAGGATAACTGATGTTTTATGATGACATTTAAATTTTATTTAATATTATTGCTGTTTTTTTAATTTAAAGCTAATGGGCTATCCTCAAAGGCACAGAAAGGSTGAATAGTTTCCATCCTACTTGTGACAGATTTTTCTTATCCAGAATACTGTGACAGTTTTAGAGCAAAATCATACAAATCATTATTTGTATAAGATGCTTTACTATCATTTGCTGCAGTTACCATTTAATCTGGATTAACATGTCCCCTACTAAGCAAATACAATATCCGACAAACAATTGCAGCTTTTCTTTTTATGAGTCATATCCTTTTTGCTTTTTCAGTTCCATTTTACACTTAATAGAAAGAAATATTTGATGCAAACAAGAARATAGCTGGATTTATCTCCATCTGCTGAGTATCCACAGCATAGAGCATTTTAAATGTTATATTAWTGGAACTTCTGAAATTTTCCAACTTTTAAGTTTATGAAATGAGAGTTTAAAAAAATCTTCAACTGCCAAAATAAAATTAAATCCTAATATTAGGAAGTTTGCCATATGTCTGGAGTTCTGCTGTTAATTTCTTGAGGTTGCACTGTCAGAGAGGCACAGGTAAATGGATCTACCCAAGAAATAAAGTATTTTAATTTTCCTGAGTAAAAGTGGCAGATTTTTTTAGCACATTTTCTACATTTTGTCCAGTTTAAATGCTTTTGTTAAGTTAGGTTTTCTATCATGTGCAAGTGTTGGTTTGTTTTCAGGACTATCACTATGTACTTTTTGTTTTCCTGAGTTTCTTTATAATCCTGACTGTCTATGTCCTTCATAGTGATGACCGATCAAAAACAGCAAGTAATCTCAGTGGAGAAGTTTCAAACCGAAAAGAGCATTTAGTGTTGTTTAGCTCCAAATAAAAANAAAAAAAAAAAAAAAAAAAAAGGCAGAATTCCTGAGGGATGCAAAAGTAACTTGCTGTACCTAGATAAAATAGTATAGGAAATTTATTACAGTTGTGGACATTTGCTCTGAACACGATTTTGCACACAAACAAGCACCAGTGATAAAGAATTGCTTTAATTTTATTCATTACTTAAATGTATTTGGGAATTCTTTTTTACTCTGGTGAGTTCACTAAGAAGAGTTCCCTGTATGTACCCTTCACGTGGTATGTTGTAGGTATCTTTATGTGATACCTTGTCTGGGCTAGGTTACCCAGAGGTRGTTGGGCAGGGAGTAACACTAGCCTTGACATGTAAAGAGGTCTATCATGGCCTGTATGATCTTAAGTTCTCCTCTTGAAATACAGTGTTTCTATCTGGAAAAATCTGGGAGAAGGAAGAAGACTGATTATTCACACTGGGAGCTGGTTAAAGTGATTTAAGTACAGAAAATCAGAGTGATCCGATCCATTGTTTTACCCTAACGCAGGAGTATCTATGCCATTTTCAGTAGATACTTCAGTAGATTCAGCAGATCTAATCTGTTCTTAAAGGCTTCCTGGGATGGAAACTACTAATCTGTGGATTCTGTAAAAGCCATTTAGTATCTCTAAAATAGAACAGTCATTTAAATATCAGCTTGGAAGAAGAAAAAGATAGAGTTTTCCAGACAGAGGAAGATCACTTGAGAATTTGCTGAAGTTGCCAGAAAAGGACTTTTAAGACAGCCACCAGTGATTAGGTCCTCAGAAACTATACAAAACTGGGCCAAAAGGAAGGTGGGATGGAAACTTAGTATAGAAAATTGAGAACAGAGTTGTTTCTAATAAGAATATTAAGAAAAAAGTCTGAGACAATAAGCCTAGAAAAAGACATCTGGCCTAGAACTGTGATGACTGTTTTTCTTGAAAGCCTTTGAAGAGCATAGATAAGACAAAAGAGGACCCACTGTGACTTCCTATAGTAACATCTCATATGGTAGCTTTTTCTGTCCTCGGAACTGTAACTAAAATGATTTTGGCAGGAAAGAAGTACATACTTATCACGACAGGATTTAGGGCAGGCTTTATAACTTATTAACCAGAAGCAACAGAATGCCTGAGACAGCATGTACAGAAGCAGAAACATTGGAAGATTGCTCTGCTGGGAATACTTTTTGTGATATAGGATTTTCCAAGGAAACGTTATTAGACAGAGAAATGAATTTCATATCTATTTTGATGCCAAGATGTAGATAAAATCTGGGATTATAGCACTATACTAAAGTACTTTACTATGATTCTAAAAATCTGCATGTGTGGGGCACACAGTAACTGTATTAGCAATTATTTACCTCAAGATGACCTAAAAGGCCACAAAATTTCTCTTCTGACCTCCTGTAGAGAAAGAAAATTAGAGGGGCTGCTAGGTGATAGTAAACGATAAGAACAGAGAAGCTCTTTAAAATGCATGTTTAGACAAAGGTCCAAAACGAAGTGAAAACACACAGTCAGGCAGGAATGTCCAAGTCATGTCATATGCAGCTGGATTGAAAATATAAAACCTGTTCTCTACYGCATAAATAATCCCAAACCTGTGAAGGTTCTTGGAGAACATTATGATGACTTTAATAGGGCACCCTGAATGCAGTCATCACGTTCAGCTCTGCCTCACAGATGTGCTGAGATCCTCCTGTCAGTGTAGCGGTGGCCAGCTGGAGGAGAGATGGTGTGTTCCCTTTGTGAAGGGTGTCAGTGGGAGTGAGAGCTGGCTGGAGGTGGAGATAACTGTTGGGGTGGTCAGGAACAATAGACTCACGTGGGTGAGGTCCCCCCACCCTTTCAGAACAGTTTTGTCTGAAGAACCTAGTTCACGCTTTAGTACTCAGAAGGAAGATACTGTAGAACACATTTCTACGAACGTCAAGGAGATATAGGTAAAGTAATAAAGAATTTGGGGCAAAAAGCCCCTAATTATGAGACCAATTAGTCTACTGAAAGAAGTGCCASCTATATTGCTATAAAAGCAGTTGCAATGTTCCATCTAGAGAATTCAAATACATCTAAAACTTTTTATCTGTCTCTCATGGAGAATGATAGGAAATATGATGACTTAATGGTGACATTAATTAATATATGGCACTATCCCAAGTAGAAGTTCTGGCTGGGCGCAAGGCAGCATTTTTATCTGCAAAATCTGCAAAGTCCAGTGCATGTCTGGGAGTCACTGCAAAACACTCAGCAAATATCAGCAGCTGGACAAAGACTGCTGGAAGGAAGTTAATGGTTTCTGATGGAATAATTAAAGTCTGGAAGAAGTTTTCAGGAAGAGATTCTATACATGGTTGGAAATGGTCCATCAAAGCAATGAGAAATGTTGTAGTAATTTCAAAAGATAGAAAAACTAGYCAAAACTGGAATGTTTTTCTGATGGGAAATTTTAAGCAAAAAAACAGACACTCCTATATGTGAGATATAACCATAGGCAACTTTAGATGAGTTGTAAATGACACCTTCAACTTTCTAATTGTAAGTAGAAACGAGAGGTCCTTTAAGCCTGTCGGGATTTGGTGCAGGACTGTGAGAAGGCGCAAGGGTATTCATGCCACACTGGTCAGAGGACACCTTACAGTTAGGAGAGAGGTTTTCTGTAGCAAGGCTGCCCAGTGAAGATGAAGTTATCAAAAGTTGGGGGCAGCAGTGATTCAGACTCTGAGCCAGGAGAGATGCAGCTGCCTAATTAATTCTTTTCAGATAGGTATTCAAAACATTTGACTAAGCTGAATATCAGAATTTGAATTATTTATTTTTATTTGTAGGTGCTGACAGTGTGCTGAGTACCACAAAAGAGTTCCTTTTCTGAGAGGCTTCCAAAATAAATATCATCTAATTTTTTGCTGGAGTTTGGCTTAGTGCCTGTTAGTAGCCTAACTGTGATACAATTCTAGCACATAATGACATACCGTGTTTGTTGGCTTCTGAGAAAAATGACTGATAATGCTTACAAAGAATTTCAGCTCTATTATATGCATGGACTGCAGGGCCATGTGTTGTTCAGGAAACAGGTATGCGTTCAATGTTGAGGTGGTTGTGCTAATGATATGAATTCTTCTGGTAATATTCACATGTGAAAAACTCACCAGGAAATAATTAGGAACACAAGATAAAATCTTGATTCCCTTGGAGTTAAGAGGAATTTTCCTTTTGAGTTAGACGTTTACAGTATCTCCATTTTGCTAGATAAAGAGTGGTCAGCTTTATCATAACTGTTATGTAATGGGAAACACCACCTTATTTCTGGATCTCTTTTCTGGAGTTTGAACTGATTTTTCTAATTAAAAAATTGAAATCATAGTTTTATAGAGCAAAAGATATGAAAAGGTCCTTGTTGTCTTGACTCATGAATTGGTAGTTTAGATTTATTTTCACAATAATCAACAGAATTGTATCATTGTAGGTATCAGGGAATTAGAATCAAAGTTTGAATATTTACAGAAATTCAGTTAYGCACGTATCTTTTTGCAAAGTAGTAAACTGCCATTACCATACATAGTTAAATTTTCAGCATATACATAAACAGGTATGTTTCATCAATGCTTTTAGAGAGGGAGAAGTGGCAGATATTTTTAAAGTATTTTACTTCATTGGATTTGAATAAAGTCTTGTTTTTGTGAAATCTGGCTTGAATTCAAGTTAAAACATTGTTTGCTTTCTTTTTTGTCTTCCTGCCCTTAACTGTTCCTTTGCAGTGTGAAATTACTACAGCCTATGGTTGATGTCTTCATCACAGTGGAATGCTTTTAAACTTAATGAAGAGTTGCAGTAAATCAGTATACTTCATTCTGCTTTCTGTCATCAACACATGCATACTTTTTTATGTATTAATCCCCTCAGAGATTATTAGAAGTCAGTAAGACACATTAAAAATAATTAACTTATTCAAATAACTTTGAAAAGGATTGTACCTAGTATCATAGCTGGTAGCTATCTTGTCTCCAATGAAATGACATTTTCACATTATCGAGTTTCGAATTCCTTGGAAGAAAATAAATCATTATATAGCTTATGGCATTTAGTCACAACCTTGCTTTGGGATGCTAATGTTAAGCAYGTGCATTTTGTTTTGTGCAGAATTGGGACCTTAAATCGATGATTTTTTCAAGCAAAGACTTCATGTAATCCTGTGTTTGGTCAGCACCTGCTTCAGAGCGCTCAGGKAATGCAGGATTCTATAATAATCATAAAAATGTAATTTCAATTTTTTTGTCTGTTTCTTAGTTCTAGACATGATAAAATACTTCTAAGATAGGTTTTTTCCTATCCAAACTTTATTGAAAAAAATTTTTACAGAGCTGGACAAGTGATTCTGCAATTATTGCTAACTTATAAATTTGTAATTTTAATCTTCTTGAAAAGATTTTGGTCACTTTATATATGGGCGAACACTCAATCCTTTATTACTGAAGTTATTGATTATCTTTTTTTCCTACCAACACAGTTATATCCTAATGTTAATACACTGTGCCTGAAACATGACTTCTTAAAACACATCTCTAGAAATGAATAAAGTGGGTTGTTTTGTTACTCCTCGGGTTTTGCCTCTTAAAGACAACAGCCAAACTAAATAAGGGGTAAAGTATTCGTAAAAGGAATACAAGAAGCCAAGCAATGACGATGTGTTCATTATGCCTGAGAAAAATATGCAATATATTTGCTTATGTAGTTGTTTCTAACTAAGGTTATTAAGCTTATTAAGGAAGTTACTATGGAAACAGTGAAAAAGAGTTTCGCAGATTCCTTGATTGCCTTTCTCAATTAGGCTTCAACATATTCTTTGTTGAAAAACAAGCTATGCAATTTCGACAAATGAACAAGTTTGTGTCCAACAGGTATTTTAGAGGATAAATAACTTGTTGACAACTTATGGTGTGTTAGAAGTCTGTGTAATGGTCTGTGTTCCAGCAGGATGCAACATATTTTATGATTCTTTTGGTCTGGAAACAAGTTTAAATGCCACCTTTACTGGTGAATTTAGTATTCAGTTGGTGGTGACCCTAGAATTTAAGTTAAAATGAAAGCCTTCGCTTATGCATATACAGGAGCGGGTGCTGAATCCAAAGCAGACTGGATCTGTGCTACAGTAGTTTTGAAACTTCTTGACAGGTTAATGCTACTTTAATAATGATCGTGAGGAATGACATCTGCCCTTCGTAGGAGACTGGAGCTGAGAGCACTTTTGATATCAAAAATACTCAGGGAAAACTCTCCCCTAACAGTCTGAGCTTTGGAATGCCTCCTTACTAATCTTCCTTTTGCAGATGTATAGTCTAATACATAGGCTAAAAGGTTTCCAATCGTCTCTGCTATTAATATATGACATCTGTACTTTATGCTTTGCCTCAGGCTTAACCAATTTTCTCTAAAATACATCCAAGGCAGATAGCCAACTTCTAAGTTCATTTTGGGGTGAGAAGGTTTACACTTTATATATGCTAACTTAGAGAGACACTAGTTACCTAGAAGTTTTATAACTGGGGCTTGACTTTCTTTTTGTGGACAGAGAACCGGACCAGATCAATTCTATTGGTTCATTGCCCGGTTTTCACACTGGAATACTTAAGTTGCATGTTTATATAAGAGAGCTTTGCATAAATTCATTATCAATTTACATTGAAACATAGGAGTTTGCCACTAGCTTCTTCTTCTTCTTCTTCTTCTTTTTTTTTTTTTTTTTTTTTTTTTTTTTTTCCAGAGATAGCTGTGTACCTGACTTCTAACTATACTGAACAATTGCATTATTGTAAGGCTTAAATTGCTCCTAAAGGCCTATTTTAGTCTGATAAAAATTATAAATGAATAAATTAGTCTGTGTTTCAGTATTCAGCATTTTACTACTGCTGATAATTTAGGAGTTGATTTCCTTTGCCTATTTTATTAATGTATTTATAGTATACAAGGAATATGCAGAGGTTTAATTACTTTTTATTTCCAATGCTTTGAGAAATTAAAATTCTGCACTGGACCAAATTCTATTCTCAGAACAGGATATAACTTGAGACTTATCCTTGGCAGCGACTGCAGGAAAAGGTCTACTTTGATAGTCTTTTTTTCTTATTTTGCTTTAATTTTTTTTAAGAAGCTGAATTGAAAAATTTTAACTGTTAAGTAATCCTTCAGGGTGTCTAACAGGATCTATGTTGAGGAACACAGATAAGCAAGAATATCTTGAAAATTTATTAGGTATGGTTACTCTTTTAGACAGATGAAAAAAAAGACAGAACTAAAAAAGAAAAAGTCAATTTGTCAAAACCAGCCTTGTTTGAACTATATGCAACACAAACTGCAGAAACTTCTTGTGTTGGAGAGGAGAATAAGTGCTGAACAGGAAAGGTTAGCTCTTATCACAGACATCATTTAAACCCATCTTTTATAGTGCCATAGGTACACACTTTATACRCTTTACAGGGTTATAAAAAGTCAAGGTACTTACCCTGGTGGGTTTACAGCTCACAACCGTGTGTTTAAGTGCTTTGATGGATCAGGCCCTTAATAAGAACAAACTCACAGTGAGGTGAACTAAGAAAATAGTATCCAGGGAGAACTGATGGGAGGTCATTAAATGGGAAGCAGCGACATTGTGTATATACCCCGAATGAGAGGGGTATATACCCGGAGGCTCGCCCCTGGGGACAGTCCTGCTGAGCCCTGGCGTGTTCGAGCATGTGTCTCCAGACACGTGTTTTTTCTTTCAAGGATCCTTTTGCTATTGAACAGTGCCAGGCCTCTTGGAAGAAGCATGCATCAAAATGTAAAGGAAAAAGAACTTTGTTCTGTGAGCAGAGAAATAGCCAGCTCAAGCAGAAGCTTAAACGCTACTGCAATAGGAAAACTAGACTTAGCTGAACAAAAAAAGGGCCCCTAAACTGACATATTTAGTGCTTTTGCAGATATCAGAGGACAGTATAGCTTCTCTTTATGAAGCAAACTGTAAAATTTAAAATACTGTTTTCGTGCAGTAATTTTACTTTTGCAGTATTCCTTGCAAAAGGAATAAAGCTGGTGATTTTTACCTGTGCTTCTGCACATAGTGACACACTTTTCAGCAATGCCTTCAAATTCATTTTTCAGCCAAGAAAAATAAAAGAACAAATAAAAGAATTAGAAAGAAAGTTAATAATGGCTGAAGAAGACAGCCCTCTTGTGTACCATCAGTGCCGTACCATGACCAGCGATCCGGCTAACCCTTCCCCACACTGGGGGCAAATAATGTTCCAAACAGCAAATGGGCTTTTCAAGGATGTGCTCTTAAACCACACTTGTGTGCCTCTCATCTCATCCTTCTTAAACCAAAACATTTATATCAAATGGATCTGTTTCTTGCTGAAATTCACTCTTTAGCAATGAACAGTAAAGACACTAACATTTGGCGGAAATTATTTTGTGACTGTTTTCTCCAACTGGCAGTTAATCTCCCTGAGATTTCTCAGATAACATCTTAAGAAGAATAGGAATGTCATTTTTTATAATACAGGTATATAATACAATGGGACTGATCTGTGATAGAGATTTCCACATGCTGCCTAGTACCAAAAACATAGAAGTGAGGGATRAAAGTGACTACTAGCCTTGCTGTATAACTCAAGTCCCTTTGCAGAGTTTCCTTCAGGCATCCAAAACCTACATTTGACCAGTTCTTTATGCTGTCACCCACATGAGAGCTGAGGATCCAAATCTGTTGGAACAGCTTCTTCAAATAAATTATGGAAAAGAAAGAAGATAGCACTGTATGTCATACTGCCAGAAMAAGAAGTGCTGTGAAGGGCACAGAAAGTGATTGACACATATGTATTGGATCTCATCACAGATCTGAGTCTGCCTACAAAGCCATTAACCAATTCACTAGTTCAAACCCTAGCTACTGAAGGAAAGCCTTAGCATAAAGCAAACTAATACCCAAATCCTGTGGCTGTTAATTACAGATGGGTAACTACCTCTTCATAGCAGCAGAGATCTAGTATCTAGATTTTTTTAAGTTTTGATTTAAAGTAAAGATTTTAATTTAAAGATTGAGGAAGCACATGATAATAAAATGGCCAGCTAGCCAACCTTCCTCTTCCTCCTGAGAGTTCTTGCTTTTGCAGGAACCTGATTTTCTGTGAAATGAGGAAATTGTATTTGTCCCAACTATCCACAATTTTGAAAGTATATTATCTAACACCAATGCAATTCAGAGACTGTAATGGTCCCAGCACAAGCAATAAAGATCATTGTTTCATGACTAGCATTTTCGGATCTCCAAAGCATAGAGATTCAAACCTCTTACCAAGAGGCTGGCCAGTTACATGGAAACCAAGAGCAGAGGTGACCTATCTGCTAGGCAACACAGTGTATTGCTGCACCTCCTAGAGTGTGTCAGAGTGAGTTGTGCCCAGAAGACCAGGAAACAACTTGTTCCTTGTTCTATCCCTGTCCTATCCCTATCCATAGTCTTGCAACATGTGTGGACTGGTCTTTCACCAGGGCAGGTCTAAACACCCAAATCATTGCTTTTGAGAATTTAAGATGTGTTAGCAACATCAGCCGTTGTTTCGGTAAGATTCTGCCTATTAAATTAGGATGTATCTCATAAAGTTGATGATGAAATATCCTTTGATAGCCATAGCCAGAGAGAAATGGTGTAAATCCAGCTTTTCTGCATAGTTGTGCAAGTTGTACTTGGACACAAACTGCAGTGGCTCTCAGGCCAGTTTAGTAATATTGTTCACACTGAACAGTGCCACACGCAAGATGAACACAGCTTTCAACCTGGGGCAACCGTGTAGGAGTTTCAAACAGGAGGGTAAGTAACACAAGCAATGAAAGAGGTAGTAACTACCAGGAAAACACCATTATCAGRACAACACACAATAAAATAAAGTCTCCCTAGATGCTGCAGCATAATCTATAGACCCAAATTCAGCACTGGTAAGTCAGAGCTCTGTAGGAAAGTGCATTCATTGTATGTATTTGATTATCACAGACATGTAACTCTCAGTTTTCAGATCAGCTGAATGACAGCTTGATGTTAATTGCTGGTTAATTTGTTTACTGTAATCCCAATAGATAGTCCACATTTTCCTGAAGTTTAACCCCCTGTATGATATAGGCTAAATAGCCACAAAGCCGCCTCCTAGAGAGCATTATCTCTTACAGGAGCCTTTGCAAGAGATATTCATGAAAAGCCTTTGGCTCTGTAGTTCCCACTCTTTGACAGCCCCTTAGCACTTGCATGCTTTCTCAGTTGCATCTCCGCCTCAGAGCAGTTAACATTGTTCTAGCCAGTTTTCAGATAGCTGGTTCGAAGATTTGACAGTCTGCCCACTCCTTGCAGCAGTGCCTGGAAAGCCTAATACTTTCAGCACACTCATCAAAGGACACAGAAGAGCTTTCAGGTGATTCTTCCTGCAAAGAAAGCTGCAGAATTTCACAGAAATGGGCAATTTAGCTAAATTAAAATAAGAAATCTTTTATGAATGATATCCAGTAGAGGAAATTCACATGGTGAATGGAAAGCAGAAAGAAAGCAGATTTAATATCTCTTTGCCAGCAGAGCACTGTAACTTCAAACCTTAATTAAACTAAATGCATGACTGAATTAAATATATTGTTCTGAATGATCCTCCAGGTCAATGAAATTATTAACTGATTGATCTGGAAAGTAGGACAGGTGATGAATCAACTCAAATTTACTCAGTTTCCACCCCTGCCCTCAGTGTAATTTATTCTATACAAACTGAGTAAGCAGATAACACTGGATAAGTCATTGAGCTGGTAGTCTTCAAAATTGCTCCTTCTACATATGCTAACAGAGCCTAGGAGTCTATCAGATTGATACCAGTGCATTTTTAATTATATTTTGGGGATATTGATGTGGAGGGGAATAACTGCAAGAAAATGAGTAGAACCTAGAAGTTTTTGTTCAGGTCATCTAGCCCATTAGCTGAAAAGAAGAGGATGGTAACAGTGTAAATATTCTGGATTTCAGAATATACCACATACCACGGATTAATAGTCAGTACAATCAATCACTATTCAAAGCTTCAGAAGCTTTTCCAGAGGATCAAATATTGTATGACCATAGTTTTAACTGAATCAAGCCAAAAGGAAACCCAAAYAAACCCTGAAACTAAACACCTTGAAAAAAAATAAGAGACCCAAAGGAAAACTAAATCTATATTTGCAATATTTCCACTGCTTTTGTGCTAGCCACAATTACATTTCTGTAATCAAATAAAAGGTGAGAGAAAACATATACCAATGCCCGATGCCATAAATAATGCACGAGTGGCTGTCTGAAACTGAAAAACAGTTAACAAACAGGCCAGTTTTGTGAAATGTAGTCCAGCAATGCTGCCAAAGACAACGGTGGCCCAGGTTATCTGTGTTGTAAGGACTGACCAAGTAAACTAAAGTCACCTGAGGACACTTTAAATTGTGCTCTTGAAGGTCTTAAAAATGTTCAGATGCTTTTGACCATAAATCAGCATCTTTTGATCACTTACTCCTCTACTTGCTTGGTCTGTGAGCCTGTCGAATTTCAAAGGCTGAGCAGGAATTGCAAGATGAAAAGTAAGTCACAGACCAGAAATGATGGCTTTGGAGGGTTTTGTTTTTCCTTGTGAATTGACACAAAATGACAACTAATTAGGGAGAATTGTAGAATGCCACTAGCGGTGCCATTTCTCTAGATTGAGGTTTAAGACCACCAGGGTCACTAATAAGCTCAGATTTATTTTCAAAATGACAAAGTGATTTAAGAACCTTGTGTTCTATTTTCAAAAGTGACTCTGTCCCATAATGAGGTTTAGGTTCCTAGATCTCTCTTGAAAACCTAGCTGCATACTTTGCTGGATTTTCAGATTCATAAATGTAGGTTTTGTAACTTTAAAGCAAAGGGAATTAGGTGCCAAAATGCCTTGAGATTTTCCCTTCTTCATATTTGAGAACAAAAATTTAAGTCACTTCCTTTTTAAGAATTTCCCCTCACATGTCACGTCACATAAGCTATTGGATTTATTTCCAATTAAATCTAGCTGAATATTAAAACCATCGTGAATACTCAGTGGAATTCCTTGGGTGCATTAACACAGCTAAACAAGTTCACTTTCAAGTTTTACATTCTACAGATTCCACTTTGCAGGAAAGCTCAACAAAGAAGCATACCTTAAGTTCATATTGTAGAATAATCAGTCACATTTATTTGCACTGAAAAAAATATTTTAATAATATTGCTTGTCTACTGAGGCAGAAGATGCTGTATCTATACGGTACATTGAACATGAGYCCATGCTAGATGAAAACCGGTACTCAGCTACTGGCTTTTTGTGCTAAACCTGGCACTGCACAGGGAAAAACTAAAACTTGCATCGCTTCCTGGTGACACGAAAAGCCTGCTTGTGCCAGTGATGGAAACAAGATAGCCTTGGCCATGAATCTGCCTGCCTGGCAGAGCCCACCTTCCCATGCCCTGCAGCGCGTCTTGTGCCAGAGGCTGAGCAATTAAATTATCTGTGCTTCCCGGTAACAGAACCAGAGGACGGGAGCTGGAAGAGAGGGTGAACTGCAGGCGCCGAGTGGACGTGAGCCGGGGCAAGGACCAGGGAGTGCGCTGGTCACTGGCACGTGCCCCTCCACGCCAGGCGGGCCCTGCAAACGCTGCTTTTGAGAGACCTGCCTGCGTCAGCCACCCGGACCGATCTTTGAGTACTGAATGCTCAGCCATATTCACTACAGCATTCACACTGTGGTAAGATGTGTCTGATGGAGAATTTAGAAATAAAGCAAAACTGAAAATGTGCTTGGCCCCTGGAAAACTGCAGTATGCTCCTTAAAAAAAAAGACTCTTAAAAGTCTGTCTAGTCTCAGCTTTTGCTCTGCTTAAATTCAGGTTGAGTATAGCAAGTACAACTTGCAACAAATTCTAATTCTCTGCTTCTCTTCTGTTAGATCATAACCCTCCATGGTAGTGTAGGAAGGTAGTGTATTCAGCAGTTATTTTAGAAACAAAATAGGAAAAGTGCACTGCTTTTTCTGTGCAACTCATTGAAAAYTGATCTCACTCTAGTAAGGATTTCAGAAATTGGTCCTGCTCCTTGGTGTATGTGTACATAAACTGCCTCTTTGTGAGTAGGGCTGTGTGACATTCAGTTAAATGAGATTGATTACATTAGATTATACAGATCCAATTAAATCATCTGTTATTCTGAAAGCACCAAATTCACACTGTTCATTAAGAATGTGAAAAACTGATGTTATACCTGCCTTCCTTTAAAACTTGCACTGTTACAGTCTGTCAGGACTTGAGCTGTGCCATAGGACGGTACTTTGGATTCCATGAAACAGAAAAGCTCATGTTTATCTTCCCTCCTCTTCTGTACAATTGTAAGCCCTTTCCCAGCACTGTTGCAAAGCCAGAATGCTGAGGAGGCATTCTCACTTTGCTGGCATTCTTAGCTACCATCCCTYTTTGCATCTGCAAGGAAATACTTTTAAGGAAAATTCTTGTTTCAACAATCAGCAGATACCATGTTTTAGGAACTGGAGATGACCTCCATAATTGGTCTCCCATTCCAGCCCAATCTGCTTTGATCAGTCCCCCAGAACACCAGCGTGGGGACCAAAGGAGCAAACACTTGTCTTTTACTCAGCAGTATGTCACCCTTGGTATGACTGATGATACCAAGGCAAACCAAAGCCTATAAAGGGTAGACTGGGGAAGAGACTGTGATTTAACTCCTGCAGCAAATTGACCAGTATCAGTAAGTGCTTCGCTGGCTGGATCTTGGATTGTTCTTCAACCATGCAACTATACCAGAGATACCAATTATTACAAAGAAAATGTTTTTTGTCTAGTCTAAAATCATCTCTAYTCAGTAGTCAGTTCTTTCTTAAATGGATTCCGTGGGCCAAAATCATCCAYGGTGGAATTTTGTTAGTTATTTAAAAGAAAAGTATCTCTTCTACTTACCTTTCAGAATCATATAACTGATCCTTCATAGATATGTTATAAATAATAGGTTTGTTTTTATTGTATATAACTTTGTAATATATATAGTATAACCAATATGTTATAAATAATAGGTTTGTTTTTATTGTATATAACTTTGTAATATATATAGTATAACCAGTGTGTGCTCAGAGGCATAATCTGAATCTTAGAAATAAGTGTTTGTTTATATTGTACGTAAAATAATTGTTGGTGCCTTGCTAAGGAAGATGATTTCAGCTATGATTGAGCATTATACTTACAGCTGTTTATTAAGCAATAAGACAGCACACTAATCCGTCTTTAATCTTGAATAAACTCTACACTTATTTTTCTGGTGATGGTAACAATCATCTTGAGCTCTTGTGGCCTTTTGGTATCATACTGCCAATAGGAAACTAATTAACTCTTTGCTTTGATGGTAGTAGTTGAGTCTCTCTTATTAATTTAAACCTTACTGACTGTGGATTGCCACACGCAGTTAGCTTTAAGATGCATGTTGAATCAGACTCCAAGAAGAGCATAGGCTGAGTTCCCTTAATATTTGCAGCTTTAATGCAGTCAATTAAAATGTGATCAAAGGATAAACCATATTTGTGCATTCTGTTTGCTTTTCTAGGAAAGTAATGCAGCAGCTCGAATTTATGAATTAGGTGATCTCTCTGGGAATTAGTTAACTCTGCATCTTGAAATCGCATTTTGATCACATTTAGAGGAATGAATATAAATTATTAATCTATATTTTCTTCTTCTTTCTTCTCATTTCTTTTTTTTAACCTAGGTTCTTAGAAAGATGCTCAATATGGTAAAATGGAACCCTGATGTTCAGAGCCCTGATGTATATCAACTCTTATTGCCTTTTCATATAATGTGAAGTGCAGCAATCATTCTGTGGTGTCAAAAACTGTTTGGGCTGTAAGACAGATGGGACTTTCAAAATGAAATGTACCTATGACTGTTTGCTACTATATATATAAAACGTCTCATTTAGTCTCATCTGTGATTTTCCAAGAGGAAAATGTTGCCACAAGTAATTTATCTCAGTCCTACACATTCGGATCATTGAATGACCACCTCCAAAAAGGTCTAAGAATTGAGTTTCTATTTTTGAACTAAACTTGGGCTTTTTTGCTGATTTATCATGAACACTTCCATGCTCTTTCYTTTAAAAACAAATAAGCAAATGCTTAAATTAACTATGTCGTAACACAAAAACAAATGTATTCTCTTTCTTTCAGGTTTTGTTTTTTTCAGAGGTTAGTTTTGCAGTGTATATAGGTAACTTTAACGCCTTAAGTCGAATTTATCATTATACTTACCTAAGGCATATATTAAATTGCAAGAATGTATATTTCAACACATAAAAATCCAAGAATGCCTTTGGTCAATAGGAGAGATGGATGACTGACCTTTTAGGTAACCGGCAGAAGCTCAGAGAAGGAAAGGAAGACAAGGGTTGTTTTGTTTGAGACCAGTCTGAATTTTTTTCAGAACTATTTCTTGCCAGCTTGGACTCTGGCTCTGGAGAATATTCACCTGTGGAATGAAGCTTCTGTATCCCTTGAAATAGGAGATTCAGCCATGAGCTTTGCAGTTAATTCTCTTCTCAATAGTGTTGAGTAAAGAAGTTTTATCCCTACAACATTGAAATTGGTCATTTACTCATACAAGAAGAAAATGGATCAAATATTTTKGTGATAATGAGGACTAGATGACACTGAATAAATATTAAAGCTTTAATTTTGTTTTCATTTAAGCAGAGGCTATTTTATCTTAAATTTTCATTCTGAGGACTGATCAGTTAAACCATTCACTTACCAAACTTCTGCAAAATGTAAGGACAGTTTTCTAGAGAACGTGGCTGCAATGTCTGGTTCTTAGGCACATCAGACACAGGTCTTAAAAAGCAAAGAGAATATTGGAAGCCTATAAATAATAAAAGGACTTGCAGCACGTTCCCTATATGGTGGCTGGTATGAAAATTCCTGCAGTGCTCTTTTTTGTGACGTTTATAAATATTTTAACAAATGACTACTGTCCAATAGTGATTTTACTCTCTTAAATGATGKTTTATCTACTGTGTTCTCTCTTTTCCTGCTCTTTCCCTCCAGAGTTACGATTTTATTTTGTATTTGTTATATTTTATTTTGTTAAACCCTTGTTTAAATACATTTCTCCATGTATTTATTTATTTGTTTATTGTGCGAATCTTCCCTCCTACGTCAGTAATTTCCCTTAGAATCTGAAGTAGAATAATCCAGCAAATAGTGAAAAAAAGCTGACTAAACCGCCTTCTGCTCYCCGAGAGGGTAGGTAAGAGTCTGACTTTAAAAGTATCTTTGCTTTTACTAGGGAAAAAAAATGTTTCTGCAAAATAATCTAAGAGAAAAAGAGCCGCAGTCCCTGAGAGCTGATTAAGAAACGTGTCCTGCTGTCCGTCCGCAGCTGGCAGGGCTTACGGCGAGCGGCCCCGCCGGCGCGGAGGGAAGAGGAGCGCGGCAGCGGTGCGCGCGCGGCTGCGCCGGGCGCCGGCGTGCCCACGGCTCTGCTCCCAGCTCTGCCGTCACTGACTGGTGCAGAGCTGCCTTTGAGGCGACTGGGGCTGAAACTGCAAGCCAAGCTTCAGGAGGAAAAAAAATCAATGTACGAATGACAGTTATCAGTGGTAAGGAAATAGCGGGCCCTCAAATAGCAATCAGAAGCTGGAAATAATGCTTCCGAGCGAAAGGAGCAAGAGCAACAGCGCTTTTTTTGCTTCTCTATGGCACAAGTTGCTCTTGTACCACTTCAGAAATGGGTATTTTACAACAGTGAAGCCACAATCAAACTTCGCAAAAATCAAAGTGGTTGCCGGCGCGATTGGTGAGTTCCTGGCGTCAGGAAGCACGGCCGAACCGACTCGTCGGCTGCTTAATGCCACCGCCCCTCACCTGCGAGGTTTTTCTCCGCTTCCCAAGCGGTACGTCTTGCTCTTCGCCCTCGACCCGCAAGCCCCGCGCCCGGCGCGCGCCCCGCCGTGCCGCCAGTTCCTTCCAGGCCCAGGTCACGTCTCGGCGGAGGTCGCAGGGTCACCAGCGTTCGTGTGCCTTTCCAGCCTCATGTCGTCTCCCTCCTGGCATGGGAGAAGCAATTAGCCTTCCCCAGACGCCCCCACAATGAGCCTGGAGTTCTTCATTTCCTTTCAGAGGAAGGGTGCTGCTTCCTTTCGCTGCTGAGTGACCATCGGCAAGTGAAAATCATTACTGGGTTCACTCAGTGTATTTGTCAAGGGGTATTTTAGCTTTCTTCCTTTTTTTTTTTTTCTTTCTTTTCTTTTTGTTAAGTGAGGGGAAATTCCTTTACCATGACACGTTCAATCTGATGTTCAGAGAAAAAATGAAGCTGAAGATGATAGGTTTCCCTTAGTTTAAGATAGAAGCCCTTTTAAGGCCACGCACTGTATAAAGCAGGGCAATTTCCATTACATGGGTAGTTCCACTTACTCATTTATGCGGGAGCACACAGAGCAAAGCTAAACCGTTTTCGATTGCTTCCAATGAAGCAATCCAGACTTACCCAGACTTCTTTCTTCCCTTTCTCTAGGACCTTCTGTTCCAACCAAACCAGTCATCTTCCACTGTAGTCTCAACCCCATACAGACTAAATGTATTTGGAAATGAAAATTCCACTTTTTCCTAACTCTGGATGTTATACCAAGTCTTATCTGAAGTGTTCAGCACAGTGTAAATGGCAATGGGGATCTTCCTACATACAGGCTTCAGATACAGGCTATTCGTTAATCTCTACATGCCTTCGGTACTTTTATGGGGTGATAATGTGACTACATCAACTCTATAGTATTAGCAGATAATGCTTCTCTTACTCGGACATTTCCTTTCCTGGAACAGTATGAAACTCTCCAAATCTAAACAGGTGTAGCTGAAAATCAGAAGTCATCAGCAACAAATCCTTATGCATACATTTCGGAAGGAGCCAGATTTCACTCTATGACTTTCTCATAATTTCTTTGACTTGTTATTTTCTTTATTTCCATAGATGGTCTTTACTAGAGTAATATTAGATATAATAGAGACAAATTTACATCACTGAAGAGTACTAAAGAGTTTAATTATATATTTAGGATGAAAGAAGTGGAATCCAACTTATAGCATTATGATAGCAATCCTTACGAGTCTGATCTGGCACTGCCATACAATATGTTCTGTCATTTGAACAGTGCAATAGACTTTTCACCATTAAATGGGAAGTTTTCTTCCACTGATGAAAAGACCAGGATTTTCCATCTCACTTAGTACTGGTCATTTGAGATACACYGATTTTCACCTTCAAGTAATGGCTTTCTCTTTAGCTACAATAAGCCTGAGTACTGTATCTCCAGCTTATACTAAGAAACGCAATGCAGTGTTACTGACTAAAATTCTCACTTCAGTTACTCTATGAAATTCACTTCATTTGCTTAAACAACATTACTCTGATTTACACCTCAGAGCAGAATTGATCCTGTTGTTTACTGTTTATGCTATTAGCTCAGTGCCTTTAAAAGCTGTAGTCAGAGCCCTGTTGGGCTTCGTGCTTATTATCTCGCCAATGGCATAATCCCTAGTTCACAGCAGCTTAGTATTAAAGTCTCTGATGAAGCAAACACCTGCACCAAATTCATTACTTCCCTGTATAAAATCATTGTGACTGCTTGCACAGGTAAAGTTGGGCAAGTACTAATTTGCTTGAAGTTGGTTAGCTGCAGGAGGGAGCAGACTAGGCTGAGTGGGTGAGAAGAGGCTGATCAGCACACTGGTGGTGAAGTGAGTCACTGTGCAGTTCCYGTTTTGACTCAATGAGATAGTTACTAGTGGTCAGTAGTGACTACTAATAAAAGGTTGCATTGAGGTTCCTACAAATTAGGAATAAAGGGTTGAATCTCCATATTTAGTACAACAGTTTTTCAAAGGGATGATTCATGTTTTGATGCATGTTCTCCTGTGATGAGGGAGCATTTAGCAATATAAATGCATTACAACTAGATACATTTTTTTTTCTTGTTTCTGACTGTAACTGTAATCCTAAGAACTGGTGAGGCTTTGGATTTCACTTTGTGACACCACTGTTTGATTTCTTGAACATAAGCCCAGGTATGGGGGCTCGAAGAGACATTAAAGCTTCCTAATACAATTTGATAGAAGTGAATGGTGTTTGCTGCTGAGTTTCAGTTGATGCCTGAGGTATTTAGTCCACATCCTCCTGAGGAACAGGACACCTGTGACAAGGTACCTTGAAATGGTAGGTCTGGAATAAGGGAAGGAGTCTGGCATTTGGGAGCCTTCTGGACACAGTGAGACTGTGGAGATCCTTGTGGAGTACTGAAGAAGGTAAGAACAGTCGTAATGATTTCTTCTTCCTTTCTTTGCCTCTGGGATCTGCTGAGTTTTAGCAGCCATTCTGTAGTAACTGGCTCTTTTATAGCTCAGTGAGTTTCTCACTCACCAGCCAGGCATGGGACCAGCCCTGCAAACTGCAGTGGGGAGAGTGGCAAGCTGTTAGGTTGCACAGCTCCTCGGGAGCCTGTCAGGGAGGATTTGCTCCAGCTCCATTAAACCTGTGAGAATTTTGCCAATGACCTTGGCTAAAGCTGTGTATAATATAACTTCACTGCTGCAAAGATTTAGCCCTGCRGTCTGCAGTATCCTCAGCTCCCATTGCCTTCCATGGAAATGGTGAGTGATCAACACGCRGTGAAAGGAGGAATCAAGCTACTGCTGAGTCTCTGTAGCTCTGTTTCATCCCTTATGGGAGGCTTAACACCTCTCTGACTTACAGGATAGAGGTCACTTCTATAGCAAGGATACTGCTGTCATAACTAGGCTTCCTACCTGATTTTTTTCTGCAAGATTTTTACCTCTTTCYTGCACTGCTCCTCTAAAGATTTACCCTTTACAGGACCTTATTTTGTCTGGTGTTCTTGGAATCTGCCTCATGAATAATTGCTTTTGCTGGGTGTTTGAAGGATTATACGGTATCAAAAATGCAGCTGTGCTGGAGCTAAGTAATCACCTGTTACAAATCACAGTAAGAAAAGGACTGAAAGCTGTTGATTTTATCCATTAGTTCCTAAAATCTATGACCCCACCACATCCCTATCCTCCATTCCTTTATTTTTATAAAACAGTGTCAGATAGCTGGATGGAGAGTCTGATGTCTCCTGACTTGTTTAAGGAGTAATTCAGAAATAGTTCCAATGAAACCAGTAGTTCCCTGGGCTAGAAGCATAAGCAAAATAAAAATGCAACAATATCTGTTCTTAGGTGTCCAGATGTAGGTTGTAAGCATGTTTAAGGAAGTCAGTGTAGTGTAAAATCACCTTTGCCCTTTTCTGGGTTTGTACCTACGTTTTGTCTGAACCACAGACTGTACTGAATGCCAAAGTGAAGAGGGAAATCAAGCAGCAGAATACTCAGAATCACTAACATTATTCATCTCAAATCTATTATTTCAGATCCAAATATGAACAGCCTTCCAAGAGTTGCAAGTAATTAACTTTGTATAGCCCACAAAGTAAATTGTGTACAAAAATACTCCCTTGACTGSAGTGCTTACACTTAATATTTTGCTTATAAGCATACTGAGAAAATACATTCTGTGTATTTTCACATTAACTGTGCCAAGAAACTGGAGATCAGAAAGAAAAGCGGGGTTTCTTATCGCTTCTGCCTCAATCAAAGCATCCCGTGATGTAATTGAAAGATATGTAAGGATTACTCAAAACAAACTGGTCCTCAGTAWGCAGAGACCCTCTGCTCAGTTGTTCTGCTGTTACTCTGATTCTTCTCTTCTGYTTAGAGCAAGGGACATTAAAAAAGGGGGGGGGGGAAAGAGGGGGGTGGCATTTAGTGGATTCTGGACCTTAAGGGATAAGGGCAGCCTCACTGAYGAGAACAGAAGAATTAAGGCCAGACTTAGGCACATTTATTTGTACTGGATGTTATTTCCCCCGCCCAAGTAATTCCATTGATTTCAGTGAGGAAGAATTGTGGAGTAAAATGSTACTTGGCATTAACAAGAAGAGCAGCACCTGGCTTTTTAGATCCTCTGCTTTTAATAGAGCCACTTAATTTTGTCTTATACAATTGTTTTTTTWAAAAAAGCTGACAGTTGTGCTTTGCCTTATGTCTTTCAAAAGGCTGAGTGCTAAGCTAGCTGAAGAAAATGCTTCACAAATCTGACATGTTCAAACTATCCACATCAAAAGATAACTTTTTTATCTTCAATTTATTCTGGGAAAAAAAGACTCTGGGGGTTTATTTCAAAAAATGAAAAATGGGCCAGCAGAATCAGCAGTGTACAGCTCCTATTTATCTGTTTTACAGCTATCAGTTTGATTGCTAGAGTAGCACTAGAGAAACTAAATGCTTTCTTGAACATGGTATAACAAATACTGTATTAATACAAAGTGAAAATAAGTTAAAAGCAGAAAGATAAGCCTGGGATGCAAGACGTTTTATTTTATGGACAGTAAAAGGTTTGAGTCATGAGCTCTATTGAATTTAGCTGCAATGGCTAAGAGGACGCTGCTCCTGTAGCAGGCATGGCAGAGTGGACTTTTCAGCCGTGGCAGCTCACAGCTGGCTGTGTTTATTTAACCTGCAGCTGGTTTCAGTGCGTATCCCTGCAGTTGCCCATGCGCTGTGGGGCTGAGGAGTGGGCACGTTGTGCCCGGGCAGCGGCAGGTGGGGGGGGACAGCCACTGCTCACGTAGGAGAGCTCTCACTCTTTTTCCCAACTTCCTCAGGCTAAATCAGATACARTTTGTAATGGACTGTTACCTGGATTCTCATAAAAAATTCAATGTGTTCTAGGCACTGGGAGCACAATTAAAAAGTCTCCTCTAATAGGAAATTGGGTATTTTTAACAGCCCATTTCTTTGATCACAACAGTTAATTTCACCACTGCTGTCTGCTTCATATGGGCTGTGATCATTGAAGCTGTTCCATTTTCTGAGCAAAATGGGAAGTGCATGTAGGTACCTCTGCTTCTGTTACAGACACTTTGAAACAGCTTGGGGAGAATTCAAATCTGTCTGATGATCAAATTACAAACCAGCRATACCAGGGTAAAGAAACATGTTTGATGCATTATTGCCATTAAGTGAGAGCAAGGGTGGTCCTTAGAAGTCGTGTTTATCCTGTCCTGTTACAGCTTTTAGAAAAAATCAGAGATCACTTTAAGTTCATAAGACAACTAGTTTTTGACGTTTTATTTCCAACACTAGTTGTGTTTAAGAGATTGCCATCAGAAAAAATCAGTGGAGACTTAAACTCTAAAAGCAGCAAGTAAAGCGGGACTTTTATGATATTTGAAGATTTCTGCTTTGTGGTAGAAACTCTAGACTRCACACATGGTGCCTTCAGGACACCAACTGAGAATAAAGCTGCTTTCAGAGGCAGTAAGTGATTTCATTCTATTAATGTCCAGGTGATTTGTGGTGCCCATTACAGCATCACTAATGTGATGGCAAACGTTTCCTGGGCATGCCATGTTTTCAATGTTCTGCAGAACATAGCTCAAGTGCTTGTACAGTGCCTGATTGGAAAAGACAGCCCCTGGGGTTCATTCTTTTCATCAGCAAAGTATTAAGAGGATCTTTTCATTTTCGAAGATGCTGAAATAAGCCYGGTGATAGGGAGCAGGACAGAGTAAAAGAACCTACAAAGCAGGTGTATAAAAAGGCATTGGAATCAGTYGCAAAAGAGTTCTATGTATTATTTCCTTCATACAACTTTTGCCGCATATTTCTTCCTTCTTCCCAGTGGAAGAAGAAAGTCTGTATTTAAACTCCGTGTATATACACATTTCCCCATTTAATTATGATAGAAAAGACAGGCTAAATAATGTGATATATACTCTGAGTGGGAAATGGATACACTCCTGGAAACTGTAAGTAACTATACTGTGCACRTGGCTTTCAAGACTCTCACTTGACCACTGTCTCCCTCTACAGAAAGTCACCTCAATTTTTATCTATTTGATGTTGAGGAAAGCATGGAGCTAAACGATCAAAGTGCAAATGTTCCTCTTTGTTTTGCTGAATGGAGATAACAAGGAAGTTATGCCCAAGAGCCTGGAAGGAGGCAACTGGCTGCCTGAATCATAGGTCCTGCACAGCTCCCAGCCCAGCCTAGCCTGGGAACACCCTATGTGAAGGCACTTCATCACTGCCCATTAGCCTGGAAATCCAGAGCAGAGGGAGCAGAACTGARGCGTAGGTGCTCTCCGTGGCCCAGCTTTCACGTGCCAAAACTTTTAATCCAAGGGAAAATGCTATGGCATCTGCAGGAAAAGATAGCCAGGTGTGTTTTGGCTCGGGAAGTTAAAATTCAGAGGCAGCAGTGTTACAGCTCCTGAGAGAACTGTATGGCTTGAAAAGCCTGATGGAGCAGAGTAGCAGAAGGGAAAGACGGATCTTTCTTGCATTTGCCTGTGATGTGTAGGGGTGATTCAGGAAGCGCTGCTTCCTATGAGGAATATATAGTAAAAGATCCATGTGGGTCAGTGCGAGCATCCTGAGGTTTTTCTCTTGGGCATTACAGCAGGAGAGCAGGCTGCAGCTGCAGATGAGACTACAGGCTCTGCGATGCACGAAATGAAGTGCAGGGACACAAYGGAAATGTATAACAAGCAATGAAAGTATTTAAAGGGATGAGCACAACTGCAGGTCACTAAACTACCCTGCTAATTAGCTGTCTCTCTCCCACTGCCTTTCCCTAAACTGACTTCCTGCTTACAAAGAAAGTAATACCTAGTTTGTCTCTTTAGTGGTGTAACAGAAATATCTATGGAGGACCTGAAATAAATACCTAAAAGAATATGATTTTAGAATGAAAATATTATCACTTTATAAACTCAGTCAAGATTCGGATTCCTTGTAAGACAAGAGAAACTTTAAAAAGGATGATAGGGTAAAATCAATATTGATTATTAGGAGTAAAAGTGCTATAATTGAGGCCATAAAACCTTTTAAGATCCAGCTAAAATTTTCCAGTAAAACTATAATAAATTATTCCTAAATAAGTAGAATATTTGCATGGAATTTAGTGTCATTATATCAGACCTCRTTTAATGAAAAAGAGAGTATTACTAATTCTGCCATGAAGGCTATTATAAGGAGAGGATTAGCACAGTTATTTTGGCAAGTTACCTTTTTTACTAATATTTCATCGCATTCCACAGGAATTTACTTTTTAAAATCCCAACATACTTTTAAGATCTCACTTTTCATGGCTGCTTGTTTTTCTAGCTCTTAGACCTTTCAGATCTGACATATTAGCTCCCTTATTATAGCTCAGCAAGAGCAAGTCCTTTTAATTTATGGAGAGCCCTAATTTTTATAATCTGATATCAGTACAGGCTGTAAATCTTTTTAATGATAAAGTAAATGGAAATCTAACATGGCATTTTTGTCATTGCTTCTTTAATAGTCTCTATCTAGGTTTTTTTTTTAAGAGTTGTGATAAGTAGAATTATGCAAAGGAATAAAATCAAATAATATTGTGAAACTRTATTTCCTGTGTTTGAGGTGGCTTACTAGTGCATTATGCCAGTCTTATCCCAACATAACTTGAAGGACATGGCATTTGACAGATAGTGTGTACTTGTTCTTTGCTGTTCAGCAGAAGGATTCCCCTGAACTCCTAACTGCTACCAGATCAGGAAACAGCAATAACTAAATTCGCTTATTTGTTTTAGTTGCATACAGTCAAAAGTTTGACTGTTGCCACAAACACGGACTTTTTGGTTGTGCTCATTTTAAGATCAAATAACCCAAAATCAGATCTTCCTGGCATGGAAGGAAAATCATCCAGAAACTGAAGATGGAGAGTGCAGCATCCTTTTCCCTGATAACAACAGGGTTGTCAGGTTCCCGGACTGTAGCTACAACCCAACCCCTGACCTGTGAGGGCGCCCGTAGATGTCTGTGAGTCTGAAGGCTTTGCTTTCAACCCAGAAAGCCCTGGGCTGCCTCTCCCCCCATCCCACCCATGTGCTGGTAAGCTCAGCAAAAGCACTTCGGACCAAAGGAGAAGAGGGAACCTTACTTTTGAGTGTTTGCTTCTACTTCTTATCTGAAATAACCTGGTCCTGATGGGCCTTAGAGAACAAGGCAAAGCCCTCATCTTGGGGATGAGAGCTGAGCCGTCGGCTACGTTGCGATGAGTTATCCTGCTCTGGCCTGCTGTTCTTTGCAGTGTTGTTTGATGCAGGCTCTTCCTTGGTACTCACGTGACTAATACTCACTTTCACTTCAATGAATTCCACCRAGTAAAAGCAATTATCACAGTAGTCATTTTATGGTGCTTTAAACTTCAGCCATATAAGGGTCTCCTGAAGGAGCATATTGGTATGGTGTGTGTCTACCTGGCCCTAGCTGGGAGGATTTCCCTTTGGTCTCTGCCAAACAGCTGGGCCACTTYCTGGTGGTATCAGCCCTCCACATTTCTTGGGTGTCTCTGCTGTGTGTAGAAAGCTGAACTATCCAGGCTGTGATGCGCCATGAAAGCTGGTGTGGCCTTGCTCCAGAGGAGGGTGTTGTACAAAACTGTCTCCCTGCACACTCACATAGCCTTCCTTGTACGCTGCTGCTCTTTGCCTGAACAGCAGTAGCTCGCCTGTGTGCCTAACYGCTTGGTCAGCGATGAGGGACAGCTTCCAAGACGTGCGGAGCGATCTGGGAATGCAGGCTTTCATCACCTTGCAGGCACTGGCTCCAGAAGAGCCATCTGCTTGACTTGCACACAGTGACATTTGTGAGAAAAAGGCCACTCTTTGAATGTGAAATCTTTCTGCAGACAGTCTGTGCATGGGAGCTTCTCACCACAGCACGCAGAGAGCGTGGAATTTTTCAAACTGGGTTCTTGTGGTTTCACACCACGAGATTTGAGCCTAACACAGTGCAGGGAAAAAGTCAGGGTGGGAAACTGGTGGGTGAGTTTCATTAAATTAATTGGTGGTAAGGCAGCCTTCTGCTCTGCCGCTCCCGCCATCTGGAACAGCCTTCCTTTATCTCTCTACCTCATTGACTCTCAATCTGATTTCAAATCTCAGCTGAAAACATCTCTCTTCTCCTGTGCATTATACCTTGTAATTTCTCTTTCCTGCTATTATTTCTTATTTAACTCTAGCATGTTTTCAGATGGAGCATGAGAGGTACCACACAAAATACAGTGACACAGCATTGTTGTTCCAATCCACTTCAGGCCAAGCAGCAGCAGTGAGTATTTTTCCCTCTAGAATATTAACAGATTTAAATTGCCCAGATGTATGTCAATCGTCATTTTATATGTACATTTCAATCATTTTAATGAATGATTCTGTGGGAGGGTTTGTTACCTTTACTTAGTGTACCCTATCTTTCCRAAAGTAGTTGCTTTAAAGGAATTAGAAAGTCTGAGTGTTAAGCACTCAATACTACTGGGTTTTTTGTCTCTTGCTTATAATGGTACATGTCCACTACAATCAAAAATATCAGTTTAGCTCATGCGTGTATCCCAGATTAGCTTTAATCTGACAAATTTATGTTGCTCAAACTACTGTAGAGCTTGAAAAGTTCAGCACTCAGTGTAAAGGTACCGTAAAAACATGATTGCATGGTGAGTATGTTCATAATGACGGGGCTTATATGCTGCAGAGCTTTTAAATCAGACCACGTGGGGAGAGGAGGTGGAGACAAGAAGGAGGTGAAAACACGTATTCACATTGTACCTCATAATAAATCAACTGCCTCACGTTAAATYGGGGTATCTGGTAGAAGGCAACTTCTTAATTGGCACTAAAACTACAACAGACTTTATCATTCCAGTATTAAAGAAAGCAAGGACCCAGATTACAGAACTGCTTGTTGCATTCGGATAGGCCCGAATCCTGAACTGTGGTCGTCCGCCCCAGTGAGCTGCTCTGACTGGGATTTGCCATTATGAGTAGGTGAACGAGTAAGAGCAGCAAGGTTATGGGGAGAAGTAACATTTTATTAGAGCAATTGCCATCACTGAGGAAAAAAAAGATACTGAAGAACCTGTGTGTGTAAACCCTCCTTCTGATCTACAGCAGAAGCTGTAAACATCAAAAAGCAATAGCTCCTAGTCTCCTGYGTTGCTTCTTTCATGGGAGACTCATGGTTGGTGCTGTGGAGATGGCTTCACTGGTTTTGGTTTTCCTTGRTAACTGCTCGCCCTTCCTCCTGTGACAGAATATGGTGATTTTTCTGCAAATGTAGCTTCACAGTAGCCAAAWTAATGTTCACCTCTGCCCCTGCATGTTTCCAGTCTGCCACACAGTTGAGTCATTCAGCTTAATCTCAGGTCTTGCGCCTCTGAAACAAAGATACAATCTAATAGTTTCTCTAATAACATAGTGAGATTAAGATTTAGTTTAGAAGAAAGTGCATGTGCAAACCCCATTCAGCTCCCTTGTTTTCTAAAGATAGTGGTAACTTTTAGGAAGTGTCAGTAACTTTTTTGAAAGTGTCAACGTATATGAGCTTATTACTAAATAGGCTGTGAGCAGACATTAGGATGTTTTGTTGTTTATATAGAAAGTAGTCTTTGTGCAAAACCTATGAATTTGTTCCCTAATCTGGGACTGTCCCAAGCAGTTCAGGACATGTGATAGGGTAATAGGCAGTGGACTGAAATCATTGCTCATAAACTATCTTGAAAAGAAAAAAAAGTGTGTTTTTTACTGCCAGAGATTACAAACCTGTTTTAAATCAAGAACTGGAGCCATTTCAATTCTCTAAACTAGCTCTGTTTTAGCCTGGAAGTTAGCATTGCTTTTAAATCTAAACTATCAGATTTAGCCCTCTGTAAAAGCAAAGTAGCATAATAATTGAAGTATAATTTCATTTATGTACTTCTTAAACATGGTCATTGACATTATAGGATTATACCTTTTATATGACATCCTTATTTGCTGAATAAGATATTGTAACATGCTAATAGCAATTGGGGACCTAGTTTTGCCATATTTAACACATACCCTGCTCTCTTTGAGTTGATTCAGATAGGAATTGAGGGCTTTGCCTTGCTAAAATTCAGAGTCCATTTACTACAGTTTTCTCTACTGTTCCCTTGAATGTTTTATCTGCAGAAGGTAAAGSAAGGAACTCAACAGAAAGATCTTTAAAGTGCAATCATCTGAGATGACTTTTTATACTTAAAATTTGCTGTCTGAAATCTTCAGTTATTTCTAAGCATGTCATTTAAATCTTCCTGAAAAGCCTATGGATTTCTGAGAATATTGCACACAAATTGTTAATTAGCCTCCTGATCATCCCTGATCAAGGAAAYGTTCCAAGCTGTATTTTATGGAGCATTATTTTAGCAATGTTTTGTCATGGTTGGTCATTTCCTAATGCTTAGAAGTCCTTCAGTCAATAACTGTGGGGATATGTCTGCTATGAAGAGACATCAATTTACTCAATAGATCTTTTTATTTAATTTTTAATAGAGCTTTTCTTATTCAGCTTGACCATTCRTTGTTAATGTATTCATAATGATTACAGTAGCTATAATTTATAAATAATGATTTTTCTAAATCTATAGATATTATTTATTAAAAGATAAAAAGTCAATATTTCTTGTAGCAACCATTACAAAAAGTCAGGTGTTGCAAAATAGAATAAATATACTTCACACCTATGCTGCAACAGATCAGAAAGATAAACTGAAAGAAGCCCTTTTGACATCAATGGATTTGTTATCCACATAATCAAATAAGAGAGAGTAGAATTTTTTTGCTTGTTGCACTCTATTGCAGCACAGTTAAATTTCTGCATTGCATACTAAAAAGCCACTAGATTTTAGTAGATTATTTTAAAAATATATATATGGAAGTGAGGCTGATTTTATTGGTTTCATAAAACCAATGTGAGATACAAGGATCCAGATTTTGTTGTCTGGTAGCCTGATGTAGTTCAGTGGTTAGAGTAGTGATCTATAAGAAGGAAGGGGATGAATTCTGCTGTCAATTATGTATTTGTAGATTTGGAGTAAGTCTAAGGAAGTTAGTGCAATTTAACTGCAGATAAATATAGGCTCAAAATCAATTTCTTCACTTACCTGCCAAAATTGAGTTCAGGGTTCAACATACACAGCGCTTTTTCCATCTAAAGAATTCATAGCACAAAGGTGAATGAATATTACCCCACTTAAAAAGCTGAGAGACTTGAGACAGACAAGTGAATTGGACAGAACCTATGACAGACTGAGACTAGAGAGTGAAGCTCCTGATTTTTTTCAAACCCCTGGTCCAAGACCAGATTTGCTTCCTCATTTCTGTACTGATTTATGAAGGAACACTGTGAAGGTTAGGGAGAGATACCTATAATATGGGGATGTTATCCTGACTTTTAGCATGAGATTTTTTTTAAGTTTTATACACAAGAAGTAGTAGTAGTCTGTCCTTTATTTACTCAAATAATCTTTTGTTTTTCCAGATACAATGGGATAAAGCCTCAGTAGTTATTTCCCAGGTGCTGAGCTCACAGCTGCTATTTGGTCAATGATGAACTGCTGCCCAGTTTGGTAGTAGACTTAATTACTAGGCAGTATGCAGGTAAATTTAATTTCACCCTGAGTGAACTTGCACTCCCGGGCCCTATTCTGTAAGCAGAACCAGCTAGAAACTGGGCAGCTTAATGGAAACCTATTTGTTCTGAACTGATGGAAAGTCCAGTGGGGGCTCCTACATCTTGCTAAGCGGGTCCTGTAATTTCTGCCCAGGATATGGTCAGTCTCCTCTGAAAGCTGCCAGAAAAGGGCATTGAGATATACCAGCTCACAACAATTTTACCTGGCAGAGTACTTTTACTTGCACCTCGCTCTGTCAGAGCTGTGCTAGTCATCTTCATGGATGAAGACTGCTTTGTCCTATGTGACCTATGSTTGGTAGACCTGACTGAGACACTACTTTTGTTCTTAAAATACCAAAAGTTCTATCAGTGAATGAGGCAAAGCCTGGGACCTCTAAACCACCCCTCTACGTGGTTGTTCTAGGTCTGTCTGTCATGTGGTCAAACACTAGCAAGGTCTAAAGCACAGCGCATGATAAAGCAGCTCTTGTAGGTTTGCATTATTTTTTTCACATATCAGTACTAATCCACATACCAGCAGGTAATATCTTTTATTTCCAGTAATTTTATGTGATAATTTTCTGTCTTAGTTAAGATTTTGTAGTAGGGCACTAATTTGAATACTTGCATATTGAAAAGGAGGACAGCTGCGGAGAGTATTCCACTTTATATTAAACAACACTCCAATGCAGACGGRGTAGTTTGGTCCACTGTTAACTGCTAGTGGTGACTTTAGAATCTCTCACATCAGAATTGTTTTCACACTTACTTCATCAGGAAGAGGATTGGCRTCATATGACATAGTGCTCCTGGAGCTAAATAAAGCTCAGCTATTGGTTTCTTGCYTGTAATAATCCACAAATTGAAATATTCTTGAAAAATAGCTAAGTCATTGAGATGCGTATGACCAACTGAAATCAAGTCAGTCCAAAGAACAGCCCAAACAGAGAAAAATATTTTGTTTGTTTTCACTCGGCTGAAATGAGGAAGTGGAATGTGATATACTAAAGACAAGAAAGCAGTTGCAGTTCTTAAGACTGGAAATAATTGATCAGACTGGTTAGAAAGAGAAATTATTTCAAAAGAACTAAAACTACCCAACAGAATTAATACTGACATCTGATGATGGGGAGATTTTTGAAGGATTCAAAAGCAAAAAAAAAAAAAAAAAAAAAAAAGTCAGTCATGAGAACATAAAAGTAAGGGGGATCATAAAATTCTAGGATATTTTTCACCCTCTTGCTTGTTGCCTTTAAATTTGAGGTAGACCAAGAGAATACTGGAAAATGGAGCATAACATATGCAGGAAGGGTTTTTCTTACTTTGCTCAGGGAGATATCTGACATGAGCATTTATTCTTTAGTAACCCTAAGAAACTCGAAGTTGATTTCATTTAGCTATTGTTCGTTGCGAGGTTTATGAAATAATGTAATTCATCTCTAGACAATAACTAATTATTACTGATTACTAAGAAATAAGTCAACAAGGATATTTTCCTGTTTACATTCTTATCAGACTGTATCAAGACCATCTGTATTTTCAAGTCTTTTATCCCAAGGGATAAATAATCTGTGTTGTTCACTGAGTGTATGCATGCAAACATGTCATTTGGATTTGATGCACATTTGCAAAGCCAGAGCCAAAGGACTTAAATGAGGAAAGCAAGTATTAATATTTACAGGGGGGAAAAAAAGCTTAAACATGCATTCATGGCAGACAGAAAAGTAAATACCTCAGTGAAACAAATCTGCACAACTATACTGATTGTACTGCATCAGTACTTATATTTGGAAACTGCTCTGGGTGTTATCCCCGTTTGCTGCTGATATTTTTGCAGATGTCCATCACAAGTGTGTGTGCGCGCTTGTGTGAGAGAACTGCTTTTCTCACACCAGTCACAAATCCCCCAAGCTGCAGAATTCAAACCTGGATCTGAGAAAGGAGTGAAGAGCTATATAAACTGGACATTGAAAATTTTAGGGGGTACTTAGGAAAATTTGAGAGGGTGCTTAGGCACCCTGCAGCCTTAAAGCTGATGAATGGGAATATGCTTGTAGGCTTTCTATGGCTGTTCCCGCCAACGATCARACTGGTTTCATTCCTGCTTCCTCTTCAGCCTGTGTTGCTTCAGCCACTGCTCTTTGCTAAAGCTTTTGCCACAGTTGGAAGGATTTTGCCCTTTCCTGCTGGCCGGGGTTCTCCGGCTCCCAGCTCGTTTCCTCTCTACTGTTTTTTTCACAACCCACCCTCGTGCCTTGCACACACATTGCTGGAACAGTGGTGGTGGTGCAGTGAACGCTTTCTAGTATTTCTAGTATTCAGACGAGTTTTTTCTTCCTTGCTTTTCTCTGATTTTCCTGGCTGTAGAAATGGATGGCTCAGGAGAAGGCAGGGCATGCTGGGGGACAGATGTGCAAGCAGAGAGGTTTCCTAGCAAAGGCAGACAGAGCTGCTGGGGCTGAGCCCTGTCCCAGCTCACGGCAGGGAGAAGCTGCACCTTCCCTGAGCGCACAGGACTCCCTGCTTCTCCTTGACCTTTGGAAATGAYATCCTCATCCTGTGAATCGCAGAATGGCCGGTCTTCGATTTACAAAAGACACTGAAAAATAACCTTCAAGTACTACGCTGTTTGCCTTGCCAGAGCCAGAAGTGTGAAAGGCCATGGAAGGTTGCTGTGCTTTCCTCTCATTTATTTTTGCTCTGTCTGCGGGTATACTGTGATCTTTTGTTTCACAGCCGCATTTTAAATTCTTTAAGGTCTCCTAGTGTAATAGGATCTACCATCTTTTGGCACTATCCAGTACAAAATCATAGTTAATAAACTGCTCTGACTGGCCTGGAGACTGTACATGTGCTTTTTGATATGACGGCCCCCATCCCCATGGGGTATGCAGCCGTGGCTCTGTACGAGCCAGCAGAGACAACTTGTTTGTATCTGCTGATCTTGGGTTTGATGACAGTGTTCATCTGTTTAATGAAATCACAGTGTCTGTGAGGCTTAGATAGGAAATGCCTAARTATGTCTTTTAACCATCATAGTGCCCAAAATATCAGAGCTGTTCCTGAGCTGTGCCTTATGTGAGCTAYGTTATGTTAAAAACACACCTAATTCAAAACTGAGTGAAATACCTTTTCTAGCTGCTAGAGCAATATGGCTCATCTAAATAGAAACCCTTGGAGGGCTAGTGGGAGATTATGTGTCCTGAAGAAGTAACAGGCTTCCTTGTGGCAGTGAGAGCTAGTGTGCTGATCACTGCAAGGGCTTGATTAATGGAGTGATTAAAGCAGCAGAGGGTTAGTGCTCTGGCAGCTGGGGCATAGGAAATGGGCATGGAAACTACTGGGAGAGGGGAAATGCAGAGCTCCAGAATCACAGGGCTCCCTTGCCCTAGCAAATGCTTTGATGTTGGAGGTGGGGAAGGATGAAACACATCAGGCAAAAAGGAGAAAAAAAAAAAATCCTCCCCCCACCCCCAAGCCTTATGTTTACAAGGGAAAGCCCCTGACTTCTGGCTCGCTTGGGAGAAGACAATAAAGCTTCCTATTACGAGGCTTCCTCTGATGTATTGTAACTGGTCTCAGACTCCAGAAATTTGATCCCTTGGAACCAAACTTACAGTAGATGCTAATACAGCAGCCCAGCAGCGCTACACACAACGCCCTGCATGGGCCCAGAAAAACTTCTAATTCTGTCACATCCTTTATTCTTTCCAATTCCCTGGCTTGTTTTCTTTTTCCTATATTACTCCATTTTTAAACAGAGATGAAGCAAACCCACACTATTTGTGCTCAAGGTATGAATTTCCTGAAAGCTACAGGCTAAGGGCCAACTTGTTGCTTTGGGTCCTTTGCACTGGCGAAAAACCTATATGTGGTTGTTTGAGTTGGTCCCATTAAAAGATAAGGGTCATCTGCAGAGTTGGAACCTGCATCTGGAATCAAAATTCCCAAAGCTCATAGGGTTTAGATCAGATGTCTGGGAATGGAGCCCTCCTCCTTCGCCTTAGACATCTGATCTAAAACAACTTCAGACTTGTAGCTCCTTTCAGATTAACCTCAGCTGTGAGCAGCCTGGAGATTAACATTCTTGGCTTACTAGCATGACTTCTYCATGCCTCACATCACCACAGTTGATTAGAAATACTTTCTTTATTGTCATTCAGCTCCTGTCTCATGCATGAAGGTTAATAGCCAAGAATATCCTTAGAGAAGGTACCTTGTATTTAATAAATGAAGAGCAGGATGGGGCTTGAAAAGGGGAATAAAATTCGCCATCAGTCCACTAGAGGGTAGCTCCCTTCAGATCATGGCTGAAACGCTTCAGCCCAGCCTCAGTAACAGCCTGCTGTGCCTGCCTGCACTTCGCCTGACGTGACAAAGCGATCTTTTCTCGCCTCCTCTTTCCCTCAGTGAGTTTTAATTTCTAATTTAATAATCCCAACAAAAACATCAAAATTCTTTAATGGCTCTTCTAGAGAAAGACAGGAAAATTAGCACCCGAGAACAGTGTGCATCTCAGATGGTTAGACCTTTGAACAATAGACAAATGGCCACTAAACAATGGAATTAATATATATAATCTGAATTAACAAGTTTAAGTCTCTTAAATTTATATCCCTGGTATATTATTTAGTGGTATTTGTGGGCAGCAAACATTGATATGGAATGGATAGTTCGTGTGCATTATGCAGAAAGCATCTACATTATATATAATGCATAAAGAAATCTACACAGCCTTCAGCGTGCCAGCTGTTTCTGTTTATGACACTGAGTTATTCATGAAATCCAGGAAGACATTTTGTAGTAAAATATGCTACCTGCTTGCTTTTAAATTGCTGAAGTTGTMTGTCCAGCTAGCTAAATAATTAAGGGAGCAATGTGAAATTAAATATCACATTTCAATCCCCCTTTTCTGTTCATCACTTCTTTCTTGTAAGAGGAGCCAGAACTAGAGAAAAATATGACTCACAGGGGCTGTTTAGGTGTTGCTATCGTATGTACAGAAGGTAAAGAGAATGATAATATGCCTTTCCTGTCTGTAATAGTGTTCACTGTAGCAAACCTCTCTGCTTGTTACAGTAGAGTAAATGGGGTGTTTAATTTGGAATTCAGTGTAGTCTGGAGTCAAGGTGCAGCGGTTTTATTACAGAATACAATTTTATTGGAGACTTAAGATTTAAATTCCACCATACATACATACATAAATGGAAGCTCTGTTTCACAGATAGAAGTTGCATACACACACACAGTTCATGTATGTTAAACACTGTTTTTTTTTCAGTTTGCAGAAACTGATGAATTATGTTTCTGCATTTTCTAATCCACTGAAAAATCTTGTTAAAAAGCAGTCTCCTCTCCTCCTGCCATCAACAAAAGAAAACACACACACACACACGCACACACTCAAAAGGAGCAAGTGCTATTTTTCATTTCCTCCTTAGATATTTGACAATACCCGCAATGTCCCTAGTTCATGACCCCAGAAAGAAGCTTTTGGTTTTTGAAAATATTTTCTTTGTTTAGCTTTTTTCCGGCAAACAGCAGCAGCCACTCACCCCCCCCCCCCCAAAAAAAAAAGGTGTTTAGATCATGTAATCGCTTCTCCTTTATTTAGTCTCAATCTTAAGGCAGAAGTCTTTCAGTAGAATGATTTTCTGGCAAGGCCACAATATGATGTATACATTTGGAAATCAAATTATTTAGAATTATGACCATGTCATCAAAATAAGCCATTTTGAAATGCACTGCTAGCTCTCCAAACAGATTGTATGGGAAAAATTGGATAACACTTGGCTTGAGCGCTTAGAAGTCAGTAAAATCAAAGCACTGGGGACCGTTTCATTTCATTTTCCTCAAAATATAAATCCATCTCCACCGGAGAGTTGAGGCGCAGACCTTCCTGCCGGCGAGAGCGGCTGGACCCCGCGAGCCCTCGCTCTCGGCGCTAGCCGCCAGGTGGTGCCCTCCCTTTAAGGACATCTGTCCGCTCCTTTTTTCCCAAAGATTCAGAGATAAATAATATCCAAGCAGGAATCCTGGCTCAGACAGGATATTTAACACCCACAGATCAAAAAATGTAAAGCTTTTACCTACCCCAGTACAATAAACCTGGCTTTAAGAGCCTTGTTATTCCTAGATTTAATAGCTTAGCCATTTTTTTCTCTTTACAACCCTTGCAAACCAAAGAGAGAAAATAATATTGTTGTGTAGACCGTAAATACTGTTGCTGTGCATCTATTTTATACAGGGGGAAGTGCACATAGATTCTCAGCTTTTAGCATATTTTTGTGTCATGAACGTTACTGGCACACTGTGAAACTGCTTTCTCTAACATACTGTAGTAGCTGCATACCTGGGTGAAAAGAAATTATTTCTTTGCAGGCAGAGGAGGAGGATGCTCATCCTGCTGTGGGTAATGGCAGGCAATTTCCATTTAGTTAGCATTTTCCTGACCCTCTTTTGTGGTACTCTTTGACATCCAGCTAGTGGTAGCCAAGGTCACTGCCTGCTTTGGCTGCTATTTTGCCAGCAACGTATTTACACTGAAGCGTGGGATCAACTGTTTGTATCCAACTATTAAAAAAATCCTAGGCTGAACACATCTCTTGTGCAAGTGAGACACTGACAGTCCAAGCATTAACTCCTGTATTCGCATGTGCACATAGCTATCGAATGAGCTAACACCCAGCTCGTGCCAATGACCTCAACCTTGATCTGGAGGGACCATTTATTCACGAGCAAAACRTTCGTTCTCCGTGCAAACTGGGACTTCGCAACGTTTGGTCGCCTATTAATGAACACGCAGGACACAAAATTACTGCAATTTTGTCCTCTCACCGTTTGGGGCTGTGTGTCAGGCACACAGCGCTGTGGCTATTCCTGAGGAACTTTAAATTAGCAGTCRGCGTTTGCTGGGTCTGTAGATCTCGCAGAGGAATTACGGGCAGTCCTGAGGCTGTGAGAGCGTACAGGGACAGGCACAAAGGCACGCACCGGCCATGGAAACCTTCCTCCTTTTTAGCGAGGGCAAGGGCATTTTTCATGAACATGCAGTGGGACTACTACAGGTCCCTGCTCATGAAAATCGGAGGAAGCACCATTTTGCAGTCCACACACACCGGCAATAAAATGGTGGTTCAGACTAGAGCTCAACCACCCGGCTCAGCACCAGCGTTCCTCTGCTCGCTCAGTAGGCTGGCTCTTTTTTTAATTATTATGAAATGGCAATAGATTTTAGATTAGGAATGAGGCAGGAAATGAGGGGAAAAAAATCCTGTGTGCATCTGGAAAACACACAGRGTAAAAAATTAACCTTGAAACTCAAAGAAAACAATGTACGTGTGAAAGCAGTCGCTGTATGAATTTTTTAATAACCATAAGGTGTGTCTTAAAACTTGTAACGTTAAGAAGATCTAGCACAATATGTGTTGTCATACTGCAGAAGCCAATAAAGTATTCTTAAAAATAAAACCATATAGCAGAAATAATTACATCCAACTCAACGCAGGAATTAGCCTGGCACTGCAAATGATGAGCCTTGCTTTGCAAGAAGGGGCTTTATAATACGATGATTTGGCAATTTGGGGGGATGGTTATTCTCATTTTAACAGGCCTCTGCTTAGGATATGTCCCCTTGGGGATGTAAGGAAGGTTAACAACTTACACGGGGGGAGAAGGGATTTTCGTGCTCAGGAAAATTGCAGGCTCCAATTTGTGCRTGTGTGTATGCGAGAGAAGGAGAGATTCCTCCCCGTTTGAGAACATGCGGCACAAAATGTGGGCAAAGAAGACATTTACAGGGAAAGCTCTTATGTAATGTAGACCCCAGTCCACCAGGGGCTGGACTGGAACGGCTGATCTGGCCCCTGGACCCCTGGCTGGTGTCAGGTCAGGTGTCAGACAGGGGGAGACGGATAAATCACTTCTAAAGGTGCATCAGCATTATCTGTCTCACTGAAATTCTTGCCTTGATGGTCCAATGTAGATCATATATCGGACTTGAGTGATCACATGTCCAGCAACTCAGGGAGGCAGATTATTTAATCTTTTTTGTCTCTAATCCAGTAACGCTTTTCCATCAAACTACCTGAGTACTATGTGCAATCTGAATTTAAAGCTAAGAAGAGACTCCAGATGATTTTTTTCTCTGAGCATTTCACTTTATAAGATTTGTTCTTAAATTACCTTGTAATTGATTCGGTATTAAAYGGCAAATCAGAAGTCTACTTTCAGCTGAAAGCAGCTGTCCACTTGTATTTCTGTGCATTCTTGACCCGACGTGACAATTACCAGGGGAAAAACATCCCTCTGCAGTATTGAATGCAGTCCCATGCCTGGACATTCAACAATATTCATTGGCCCATATAACTTAAACAAGAAGAGTTTGTTAGCCTAATAAATCCACGATTCGGGCTGAGAAATAAAGGTGCTGTCAATAACCCTTTAGCCAGATAATAGAAAGGGGATTATGTGATTATTCTGTCAAAAAATTAGGTTTCATGTTTTTAATTGGTATCATATCCTGTCATGAGTCTGTAGGATTTAAATCACAGTCCACTACGTTAGACTGAGAAGGAAGCCTGATAGTAAATCCTTTCATCCTCGAGCCTGTAGGGTTTTTATGTGAAGTCCTAATTTCTGTTAAAATACTTCCAAAGAAAGACAACAGGAAACAGTAAACATGGCAACACCACAAAAATACTTTTCTGATGCACTATTTCTGTCAGCGTTCAAAGAATAAGTTGTACAGGCTGGAAAGGAAACTGCTGTATCATTAAAACCCAAGCAGGCTGAAACAGCCGCCCTTTTGTAAAATGGCCCCCCTCCTCACCGTCTCCCATAAATCTTGTTTCAAACTAGGCTAAAGCCATGGACTGACTTTGCCTCTTGCATTAATGGCTTGAAACTGTTGTGCATCACAGTTCTGCGTTCAAAGGGAGTCAAGAGTATTTAAAAACAACTTCTGGTGCAGGATGCAATTATAACTGACAGCCAGATGTCTGCCCTGTCTGGTGCAACCAGCCTCGGAGAGCCTGCAAATGGTCTCGAGACCTCTGGATCTAAACAGTGCGTCCGAGTGACTGATACACAGATAAACAACAATACCACAAATCACTGACACCGGCTGAGGGGTTGCTGGTGCTGATAAAGATTTTAGATGTCGGGAAGCAGCTGACCCTTCCACCCTCACCTCTCTTATTTTTTACTGTGCCAAACCAAAGTATGTTAGTGAGAAAGGACTCGGCCCACAAAGTATGTTTATATATCCACTGCCAGAGGTTCATCGTGTGAGGAAACATGAGTAATTGCTCGGTTTACAAAGGTTAACTGGACTCTGCTCAAAGATATTTGATATGTTGATTAAATTATATGTCTGGAGCATTTGTATCAACTTCTATATTACGGGGTGTTCCCCCTCCCAGCCTGTATTACCTGCTGAAAGTGCTTGAAAATGGACTAAAACTAAAAATGGACCCACACCTCTCCACAGTTTGATTTGATTATTAGGCGTGTAAGAGGTGCTGCTTTGATGTCAACTCATGTTTCTTATGGGCCTTCTGGCAATTTGTTGGAGATTTCTTTCTCTTCACACAGCATCCCATTTTATGTATCTTTTATGAGGCATGTACACACACAGACTGAGTTAGTGAGCACAGGCGTGTATGGGAGCACACAGAGAATTATACAAAGCTTTGGGGAAATCAGCCAAAATGACTTTTCTTCCTGTCCTTTATTAATATTCACTACAAGACCAACCAACTCAAAGGCTGTAGAAGAAATTGAAAAGTCTTCATTGATTTTCCATGGGCAGTGGATCAGGCCCTATCTGGTTTAGGGGATATTTTTGAAAGAGTGTGCTATTAATCTGACATATGTTCACCATATCATGCTGTTAGCCTGTGGGGAAATGGCTGAGGAATATTTGGACAGTAATAGTTTGAAACAGTGAGGACATGCAAGAAAGATGAACTAAATGTAAGCTAATTTTTAGAGGTCATTTTTAGAAGTAATTCTTTACATGAACATTATATTTGATTTTCCTTTAAGATCACCTTCTTCCTGTGATATTTCTATTGTCTTTTTAAAATATCGTACTGATACTTGTTTTGAGTTACCTTGTGTTTGTAACAGAATTTTGTAGAATTAAAAACAAACAAAAAAAAAACACCACAGGCTGTCCAGGAGACATTGTCTTCTTGCATCCCAGTGAGAAAATTCACTGCATCACTTTATCACAGGTCTTCAGTGTGTCACARAGACAGGTCTATGCAATATCATTAGAATGAAAGATAAGGGACTCCATAATGCAAAGATGTCATCAGTGATGGGAAAATTCCAATTCTGAAAGAGGACCCCGTTCCAAATATCAAGCCTGAAGGATTTAGTATCTTGAAACATTTTTCAGGTTGGTTCAATGTCATTGAAAAAATGTGATAAAAAGGATGTCACTTAAATCACAGCAACCTGATGTGCAAAGTTGTCCTGCTGGATGAATTGCCAAAACTTTTATTCACAGAAGACTGAGTTCAAGTAGCCTAAGAACTAACCCGAATCCTTGCCCATTCCTTGAGCCAGACTTGCATTATGGGTTGACGAAGGATAGTTAAGGACCCGACTCTCCAGCCTCCATTCTCTCACTGGCTCTTTAGCCCTCCAGCATGGCTCCCATTGCTACACAGGCACTGCTTGCTTGGTCATCACCACTTGGGGCTCTCATGCAGTTGACCCATTGAACTGCTGTAAACTTTTCACTTTATAGGTCACAGTTTTATGCAAAATATTTTTGTTTACCCCTAGGACATGAAATGTAAGAGGGGATGCAAAAGGACAGAGCTACTGAAGTGTCACTCTGGTTACTACAGCATGAGAGCACCACACAACTTGCTGGATACAGATTTACTTCTACAACCATTTTCTAGTGGACACTTTCTTGAAAAGTGTTTAGGTGCCCAGGCAGATCCCACAGAGTGCTCCGTTCCCACAGTATCTCTGTGACTTCTGTTTTCATCCTGATAACGATGATGAGATGTTAGACTGAGATGTGTGAACAATATGAGAAACTAGAGAGAGAGTTCTTCACTGAAACCTCTGTGAAAGGTAGAGATAGGTCTGAGCAATCTTCATACAACAAAARTGACAAATTGCCCTGAGAAGCCACTGTAGCAAAGCTGTGTAGTATAGTGCTGGCTTAGGTGTTGCCGTATACTGCCGTCTGCAGTGCACACGTGCCCTAACAAACTTTATGCCAGCAGAGAAGGTCCCAAGCTTCTGCTACTTAGAGAGAAATGGCTACATTAGTAGACATGTTAAAGCACTGCAAACCAAACCTTTTAAGATGTGAATGAGAATGAAAGTCCTAAGTTTCCCCCTAGGAAAAGGAAGAATTTCTAAGAGTATGACTGTGAGAAGAAAGAGTCAAGTTTGAATCTTCTGTGCAAAGATGCATCACACTGTGGGAGGGAAGTGGGACCTTGTGATGGTCATACTTCAGCCAGCATTGAAGTCTGGGGAATAATTCRTGAAAGATTTGAGGAAGCCTGTGGAATCTTCTATAAATCACATTAGCCCGTGAACAACTGCTGAGTTTTAAGCGTTTCAGTTTCTTCTTCAAGTTTATCATTTTAATAAGCTTTGAAAGGTCATATATCCMAAATTCATTTTGAAGTGAATTTAATTTTGTTTGTAATTTTTTAAAAATTAATGATTACCGTGTAATATTAGGTATAGGACACTTCTTGGAGACGGTCTGTGTTAACATGAGAAACATTTCAAGACCTCCTGCCTGCGTAACATGTTCATTGTTAAGGTACTCCTAAATGGTATTTTAAGATCCTAGCAGATTCTCATCTATCCAGGGAATGTAAATATCTTCCCACCCATGCCTCAGAGTGTACCAGGAAAGTGGTACACCCGGGAGAGCAAGAGAGAGAAGAAAGCCTAAATGCAATGTCAGATCTTCCTCCTCACAGCAAACCAACCCAGTGGTGGGGATGGGAGTGTGAGAGGGAGAGAGAAGAGGATCAGACCATAGCTGRTCTGAGACCAGTGGCGGGAACAGACAGTCTCCATAAGGCTTCCTTAAAGGTAGTTTCTGGGTCAAAAAGTTTAAGCTTTAAATTGTGCCTATCTGCAAAGGATGGTGACTGGCCATCCCAGTACATTGCAAAGGGGCARGGAAGAGCCATACCTCGTGGTGTCCCAGAGCATTGGCTGCTGTGGCCACAGCACTGCTGAACTGCCACGAGGCTGGCAGCCAGCATCCAGCACCCACACGGCACTGGGCAGTTTGCTGCAGGAGATTTCATCCCACCTTAAATACTGGCCTGTTAACCTAGGACCAGAGAGTCATCTCCCTCCTCTGCCATGCAAATCTGTGGCACCTTGGAGATACCATTTAAATGGACAAGGATATTTTGGGCAGCTCTGGATGAAAGCAGAAGTCATGGAGATCTGTGGGAATGGAGCACCATGTGGGATCTGCCTGGGTACCTAAACACCTTCCAGCTAGGTGCTTCAGCTTGCCTGCTGGAAAACACTAATAGAGGTAAATCTGCACCCAGCAGGTCGTGAGGCACCCTCATGCACCCGAGTGACACTTGGACAGCTCTGTCCTTTTGCATCCTTCCCCCTGCCTGGGGGTAGSTCACCCAGGCAGGCCGGAGCGGTGGCATGCTGGCTGCCGGGGCGTCGCAGCGGTTCGGGAGCACCCTCGCTCTATTGCTCACCCTGCTGAGGCTTCACGTGCAAGAAGCGCAGGGCAGGCTCGGGGCATTCAGTGCCAAAGCAGCCCAGAGCTCCTCAGCGTTCAGCGGGATGAACACTGCAGTCTGGCAGAGCTTTCCAGTGTCAGGTGGGACGCTCTCCAATTGCATTTGCTGTTAATAATTCTGTGGCTAAGAATTGCCCGTCTGGTCCCTTGTAATCCTGAGGGGGGTGTTTCCAGACAGTCTTGTTAGACTCTTTCTACTTTACTGTGGTTGCCATAAATAAAATTGTCTCCATAAGTTACCAGGAAACAGATAGTAAAGAAATGTTAATGTTTTTTGAGAACTAGTAATGAGATATACACATATAGATATATAAATATCTGTAGCACAAATAAAAGAAAAATAATAAACAACGCAAAATAATACAAGCGCTACCACTCAACTTCAGAACTGCACTGTAAATGATCACTACATCCCCGAGCAAATCACAGCCTCTGTCTTGAGACTGGTAAACACCATCCCCTTGCCAGTGCCAGACRCAAAACCCTTCATCTGGAGCTGCTGCCTGCACCCTGGGAGCGGTTCCTGGACTTTCAAAATTACCTCGCTCAGAGGGATTTGGGAGCCTGCTCATACTTCAGATGGGAGTTTAGAAAGAAAATCCAAGGACGTGGGTAGTATAGAGTTAGATGGGAGTTTCATTGATTGAATAATCTATAGCTGCAGAAACTATGGCTATTTTTCTACTGAGTTTCACTTATCTGACTTTCTTCTCAGGAAAGCTTTTATAGGGTACATCTATCAGTTTGGACACAGAGGCACAATGTTCATTGGCATGTGTCCGTTAAACTCTAATAAAACCACAATACAGGTAGCATTTCTACTGTCTTATTTCTATGTATTTTAGGTTTRTATAATTATTATCTTCACATATTTTTGTCATTTCATCCATCTGCGGTATACTGATTTCTGTAGCAGATGACTACATRAGAAAGAAAAGGCTAGTGTTTTGACAGGAATGTTTTTTTTGTTGGTTTGTTTTTTTGTTTTTTTTTCTCCAAATTTGATGACCTCATCGGCAGCTCTGGCATCTCACTCCTCCTTCCCCTAACTGTAGGYATTTTAATAAAAATTCATGGGACAGATTAATTGAACTTTGCTATTAGCTTCTTTCTTCCCTTGAACTCCCTGGAGAGCCTTCATCTGAAGACCTTCCTTGGAAGACCACACAGCACCGCATTTGGGTGGTGGCAGACTGATGTGGACTCCAGACCATGCTTGAATCTATGGAGGAGGGATCCTGCGTATCAGGGGAGCATACTTATATCTGGCTTACAGGAACAAGGCCTTTCTTCTCAAGTGATGGTACCTAAGTCCCTGGAAATATTTTTATTGCTTTGAGGGGCCCATAATTTTTTGTTATATGTTTTGTAAAATGGTAATTTTAGGCAAAGAAATTATTTGCCAAAAAAAAAAAAAAAAAGAAGAAGAAGAAGAAGAAGAGCCCTGAAAAGATATTTTCAGTGTTTTCACATGTTTTGCCAGCAATTTTGGAAGAAGAAAATTAGAGCCCTGACTGAAGTCCCTTTGATAGATTTTCAGAAGGGAATGTACTTGACTTTGTGGGTTCATCATCATCCTCAGCTTTATTTTCAGAAATCTGAATGAGATTTGAATGGGAATGCAGCTGCACAAACCCCGCTCCAATCAATAGGAGTCCTGTGGGTAAAACCCAAACGACTCTCACAGAACATCTTGTCTTCTTTAATCAAAGACTTGCGGATCGATTTTCCTAATTTATTGTTTTCCCAGTTGTTTTATAGAAGAGGCTGCTGGGATGCTGCCTGTAAGTATGTGTATGATGAAGCGCTAAACTACCGTTTTTCCCTCCGTAGCATACCTCAGTCCAGCTTTGTGCTGGTCGATAGTACGAAGCCATTACAAAGCTGATAGAAAAACGCCTGTTAATATCTAGTTAATGGTCASACTTTCAGTCTCTTGGCGGACAATGGGAAAAATCCCACGGACGTGAACCGGCCTGGATTTGGCCCGCCGCAGTGATCGGTGCGTATCTTCTCATTACCCCCGCGCCGCCGGCACGCTCGGCAGCGTGCTGTGTGCCTGGAGTATGCTGGTTTTATTAGAGCGCCTGCTTGATGGCCTATTAAAAAGAACATAACAGGGCCATAAAGAGAGGCGATGTGTAAATACAGGACCAGAGCGGCCACGGATTTGCCCCGACCAAGTTCCCCGGGTCTCTAACAGCGCGACCTGGCCCCTGCGGAGGGGAGCGTGGCTCCCACGTCCCCCGCGTCCCTCTCGGTGGGGACGGAGCTGCTGCTGCAGCCCCCAGCACCCTGCTGCTCCTCAAAACCGCCCCGCCGCGGTTGTCCTCCGCCGGCCGGCGCCGCAGGGACCCGCTCAGCCCCTGCGCGCCCCGGCGCGGCGCCGCGGGGCCGGGCGCTGAATCCTGCCCTCCGTTCCTGGTCTCTCTGGCGATGGGAGGGCCGGGTGGCCTTCTCCCTCGGGCCTTTTCCGATGCTTCAGGGGAAAGCTCAAGGCCCTAGGAAAGGGTTACATGAGAGAGGCGCGTTGTCGATGAAGCAACCTCCCGCTTGCTTGCGTGTTTACGCCCCAGGAGTTTCTCAGTTTGCTCTTTCTCTCRCAGGAGCAATCGCCAGCGCTTCTCCCCCAAAGTTCACAGTTCCCAGGCCGTCACGTCTTTCCCCTCTCACTTCGTACAGGTTTCCAGTGTGATGGTGGTTAAAGGTTTAAAAAGTTTAAATTGACCTTGACCTGCAAACAAGTGATTTACAGTAAATGAGATTGTTCTGGAAAACCAAAACCGTATGAACCGATTGCGGTTACCCGTGCCGGGCCGGGCGCGACGTGTCTGCCCGCAGCGCGGGCTGCGGCAGCGCCTCCAGGAGCCCCCGCGCGCGAGGCCCTCCCGGGGCACGCGTTCCCTGAGCCCTTCGAACTTCTCTTCAGCTCTGTCTGTAAAGTCACTGTGAACTACGAAAACGTATCTTTAAAACGCACGGATAGTACCTGTCTTCTTTAAAAGAAACCCCTGTCGGCAGCTTCATGAGGGACCTTGGAATATGCTGCACGTGTTTGTGCTGGAAGAAAAAAWTCCTCATCCTACTTTTGAACTCGCGAGATAGATGCTAGTTCCAGCCTTTCTTGGGGCAAGTTTTAAATCACAGTGAATTAAACAATAAATGGTAAAGCAAAAGAGTATCTTTCTGGTGTCCCTGTGAAGCCTGAAAGTGCAGAACAGTACGAGTTAAAGAGGCGACACGGGCATTTCAGCGCTCCTGGTGTCGCTGCTCCCTTTTATCTTTCCTGGCATGCTCTTTAGGAAACAGCAGAGAAAGAAAAATATGAAATTGAACACAGCAAATTTAATTATAAAACAAAGCCACCCACCTTGCTTTCAGGGTCAGGAAGTATAATCGCCTCCTTTTGACGCAAGAATGAGTTTAACAACATATGTTAAATGAACAATTATTTAAAATAAAAGGAAATGACCTTAAAAACAGCTGCAGTATCTCAGGCTATAGCAGACAGCAGTGCAGAAAAACAGCCCGTTGTGGCAGCCGGGCGCGTGCAGAAGCCAGAGCGCTCCCGCACCTCTACCCGCTCAGGGACAAAACCAGAAAGCAATCATTTCACAGACTACTGGCAGAGATCTTGCTTTGTATTTGATCTCACCAGCTTGTTCTGCCTCTGTCTTTTTTTATGTCTGTTTATTTTGGTATTTCTCAATTTTTTTTTTGGCTGAAGACCAAATCCGCTTGCCCAAAGCCACAATTTACTGCAAACTGGCACTATGACATTGGATTTTTTTTTTTCAGCAAATTGTATTTCAATGAATGCTGCAAGCAGAGGAAAGACCAGAGCAGGCACATCAGTGTTAAATGCATGCGTAAGAAGAATAAAAAGAAAACAGCTTTTTGCAACAGAATAAATCCATTTTTATTGAAACCGCTAGGAGTCATATGACCAAGCACGTAGCCTTTCGGACAGCACCGAACTAGCCTGAAATGGTAAAGAAATAAAGCAGGTCTGCCTCCTCCTTGCACAAGCTTTCTAGGCTGTCGACGCGTTGCCTGTCCGTATCCCTCACAGCGCATCTGTAGAGCTATTAAATTGGATAATCCCTCTGGCCTTTGATACATTTCTGGACATGATTATTTCATTACTCGCAGTATATCAGTAGGATCATAATAAAAAGGACTTCTGACAACCTGCCAAGAGTTTTGTGGCCTTGTAAACACAAAAGTGCTCTAATAAAATTTTATTAAGTGTTAAAAAGTCATAAAAAGTGAAATAACATAAACTACAAAATTTACTGTCCTCAGCAAATGCTGAAAATATCGTCCATAGTAAAATTAAATTAGCATGTAATAGACAGAGAAGCAGTGTGGAGTGGGTTTAAAAAAAAGAAGGGGGGGGGATTGCACTTGAACTAAACACGGGTCACGGGGATGCCGCTGCCGGCGCCGTGC
>NW_028185261.1:5632048-5681386 GCF_003343005.1 Rhea americana
CTATTCATCTTTACTAACAAATTAGAGAAATAAAATACTTTTGAATAAATGGCAAAATCTTTGCTTCCATCTCATATTTTCATGTAAAACTTCAATAATTTGATATCAATCAATGCAGTTAGTAATGCTCACAGAGTACTGATGAGAATATTTGGGTGAAAAAAGATATTCTCCTTCTTAAGGTGAAGAAAATTTCCACATCACATTCTGCTGTGTTTTTTTTTTTTTTTTTTTTTTTTTTTAAAAAAAGAGCTCCATCTACGAAAACACACAAGTTTTCAATGAGAGCTAAATAATGATTTTCTCTGCCCTCTAATGAAATTTTTAGTCTTCTGTCACCAGATATAATGTAAAGACTGCAAAAATGCAAGCAGAAAGTGTAGCAGCAGTGTGATCAAAGCTTTGAACTTCCATGAATTAAAAAGTCACCGGAGCATTACCGAATTCCCYGCACATGTGGCAGAGGTGTGTGAACGCCTACATAACTTTGAAGAGWTTTTAAGCGAAATGGAAAGGTCTGGGAGTTTGTTCCCATTGCGAAAAGGCTTCAGGATCAGCTGCAGTGTCTTTCTGGGTTTGGGGGCCCCAGGCCGAAGAAAGTGGCCGTGCCGCCTGGGCTCCCGCGGGAAGGAGGAGACGAAGGTGCCGCGGCACCGCCGGCCCGCGCTCCGCGTGCCCGTTCCCCGGCCCCGGCGGGGTCGTGCGGGCTGCTGGCAGGGGTTAAAGGCGCGCGGCATCCTGCACGCCATCAACCGCATCTTCCCGAGCTGAGGGATAGCATCAGGCTTCTGTTACTGGGCTTTTTATTTTGTTACTGTAGCGTGGCTGGGCCCTACGCTGAAGAAACAGATACGGGGTGAAATCTTGGAGGTCCCAAAGTCGATCCCCAGCCTCATGGGCTTTGCTGGAGTCACGTTGCCATTGGCTGCGTCATAATATTTTGTACCATCAGCCATATGGGAGAGATTTAAAATTGGCTTTAGAAGAAACAGAAACTAGCTCCTCCACAGATGATTTGCATGCGTTGTTACCTGGTTGTACCCCAGGTAACACAAGTGGCAACACCAGGGGTAAACTGACAAACAGACGAAGCTGCAAAATGTTTTCATTTTCCATAACTACTTTGACTAAAATATTAACATAAATCAACTAACTTGTATTATATGCTGTATATAAGACCACTAGGGCCGATCTGGACCATGCAAGGGCATGGGAAGACATTCAAAGGCAAAAYTGGCTATTTACAGCCCATGACCCTCTTTTTAGGACCACGTGGATGTGTGAAATTGTATGTAAAAGATGCCTGCAAAACATTAATGCAAGAGGCAGAGTAAGGAGGAGAGGCGGTATTAATTCACATCGCTCGCTGTTGTACACTTAGTGATACTGAATTGTGTTTCCCCTTGATATTTTAAATAGATGCATCCTAATGGACTTAAAATTGGATTTAAACCATAACACCAGGAAGTACAATTTTGCTAAAAATGGAGGGGGAAAAAGAAGAAGCTGAACTCCCAGTCACTCTCACAGTCATCATTTCATAGACAGGGTTTTCTGACCCATTAGCCTCCCAGACAAGRATGGCACCTATCCAGTGTAAATATTACATTTTCAACATTTGGATGGCGTTTTGGGCAATAGTTCTCGTCCCCTGAGAATGTATTCTTTATAAATACAATTTTATTTGCAGTTTAGAGTTAGATTAAAGTAGGATGTAAATTTTTAGCATAAAAGGTATTTAAAGAGCTCTGTGTATGGACTCACTCACTCGAGACTACAACTTCTTCCTTCAWTTTTTTTTTAATTTACACTGAAAATGGCTTAAACAAAACAGCATCAAACACCCTTTTTTCTGGAACAGSGAGGATCCAGACATGATTTTGGAGGAATAACTCCATGTGTAGACAAGATCTGTTGCTACTGTTCAGCAGCATAGCTCGCACTGTGCACATCTCAAAGTGGAAAGCCACACTCACGTCTTTGGGATTTAACACCCTCATCGGCCTAAACTCTCCTCTGTGTATCTTCCGGTACTGTCCCACCGGCACTGCCAGATGCTCACAGTGCTCTGCGTTGGAAATGATTATGAAAATGAGTCGATCTACATCCATAGCGGCTAGTGGATATTCTTAGAGAAGGAGCTTGTCTGAAACTCCCACCTCTGTTTTAAGTCCCTCTCTTTCTCCTCAGGGGAAAAATGGGCAGTATTCGGACTGAGCCCAGATAAATTGCTTTGCATCCGCAGCTCCTTACCTGCGAACAGCCTCGCTGGTTGGCACAGCCCTGGCTAGGAGGAGGAGGCTCGGCACCCAGGCACGGCACTTGCACGGCAAGCTTCGGGCCGCTGCGGATTGAAACGGCTGGACTGGATTCCCGGGAAGTGTGTTTACCGCGGAAATCCCGACCTGTCTTTACAGCAGCATTGCTTAGCACCGTTCAGTGTCCATGAAGTACTGGGACAAATGCGGTCCTGAAAGCACCAGCTTTACATCTCCCTGCTCGTAGGTAATTTTCCATGCGGATAACGCGCTGTTTCGACCAAGCGCCCGCCCTTCCCGACTTGGCGGTGCCTTCGCCTCGGCCTTCCCCGGCGCGGGACGCTGCCCCCGAGCCCCGCGCCGGCCCGGGCGGCTGCTCCGCGCTGCGGCCCCGCGGGCGCTGTGCCGCCCGTGCCGCGGCTGGGCCCCGCGAGCTCCCCGGCCCTGAGAAACGCAGCGGTCTCCCAACAGGACTGCTCCTCCGCGGTTTTTCTACCGGCAGCCGGAATGTTTTGCCAGTAGAGACTGTTACCTGGGAGTAKGACCAACAGAATTTTTGCTTTTGACTTGAAATTCGTCTTTGCTACCTAAGTGGCGAGTCCACCCCGAACGGCGGCGGAGGGGAAGGGTTTCCTCACGCGTCCCGGCAGCCCGCTGCCTCAGGGACCGGGCAACCCGAGGCTGAAGCAACGTCAGCCGCCCGAAGCCTTCGGGGCCACCCTGGCCCTCTCCCTGTATCACGGGGCCCGCGGGCAGGCACGTCCCTTGGGGCAGGTTCCTACGCCCAGGCTTCACTTCGGGAGCAAAGCGCCCGCCGCAGCGCGGCGGCACGCGAAAGCCGGAGCCGCCGGGGTTGGAGGACCAGCTGAAAGCTCTCTAATGACATCCAGTGCTACAAAGCGCTTTGAAGTTGTATAGCTGCTGTTTCTTTTCTATGATTTCCAAATGCAGAAGAAAAAAAAAAAGAAAAAGAAATATCAACGTTAAAAGCATCAGTCAGTCTATTTAACAGGACACTAGCTGTCTGCGTCATTTCTTTTCTTCTTATGATAATATGAAATGAGTAGGGGAAAGCAGAGAATTTTCTTCATGTTTATAAAACTTGCATTATTTAGTTGGAAGACCAAAAAAGCTGCACCGTATTTACCGAAGGCCAAAGGCCAACGTATTTAGGTGTTCCAGAAAGCGTAGTTACACCTGGTTGCACGAGGCTGTCGCTGGTGGCCCTGCGACGTGGGACAYGGACGGTCTCTGGAGCACCATCCCCAGTGTGCACGTCAGGACCGTCCCACCAGGGAATCAAGCAATAGGTTGCCAATTTTCACTTATCCTCGCTCTCGGCCAAGGGCCAGATTCTGCCCTCTTGACTTGAGTAAGGAGGCCTGATCGCCACGGGCGAGATACCCCCGGCACGAGCAGACGGGGCCGGCGCCAGCGCGGGTCCCCTTGGCCGGCTGGGGCATGTGATTAAATTAAGGGCCTCTTTTCGAGAAAATTTAACAGCGTAGTACGTGCGAAAGAGCTGCCAGTCTCACCTGCTGTCCTGCCCCGTCGGGTGTAAGAAGAAAGAGAAAATAGAAAGAAAACTGCCAACAGTCGCATGCCCCCATAGAAAAATTAAAATACAGAGCTGCATGTGAGTATTTCATAATAAATAATAATAATGAATAAATAATGATGTTCTCTCTTGTGGTTAGACTTAGATACAGCAAAACTAGTGCCTTCTAATATGTAATTGCCTGAAAGGGGGAAATGCTGATATACTTTTAAACACAGCCCCACGACTGCCACCCCCAGCATGTTGGAACAAATGCACACGTGAAGTTAATTGYTGCAGAGTTTGAGGAGTGAAAAAATTGCCATAACTTTCATACATGACTATGTTAGAGAGTTTGGATAAATTGCCTGATGTAAGGCATCAAAGTGGGACCAATTCATTTTTGTCTATCTTCAGAAGCCCTCAGAAAAACGTGATTCCTCATCAAACACCCATGGAAAGGACAGCTCCGCGTGCCACGCCGCGATAACGAGTGGGCCCGGGGGGGACACGCTTCTGCGTCACGCGGCCCTTACTTGTCCTTGACAGCCAAAGAAAAGCCACATAAAGTTTATATTAACTGATGCAACTGTCAGTCTGCTTGAAATTTTGTCAGCTGAAAAGAAAAAACCTGAAAGACAGACGAATGCACATTTTACGGGGTGTTTAGCTGTAGAAAGCTCTGCAGAGCTACTTCCAACATGCTTTTTGGCCCTAGGATTTCAGCAGTGTTTTGTAACACCAGTCCTCAGCACATCTACGTGCTAGGTGGGGGCAGTCTGCAGAGCGGTAACCCGAAGCGTAGCACGCCCCGGCGCAGCGGTCCGCGAGCAAACTCTAAGGCTCTTCCCTTGGCTCTTCCCTTTGAGTCTGCTGCGCTGAACTGTGGCAACTTCCAAAAACGCTCGTGTTCTCCCCAGCCTGCTGATTAAAGATTAAAAGGTTTTATTTGGTGTCTGTTAGTAAAAAATATGGGGAAGCTGGAGCAAATGAATGAATCTGGAAACTAATGAAATGAGAAAAACACCGGTTATTTATTGATCGGTAGAGCACACTAGGAAGCACTAAGTCTGCGGAGCCTGCRAGAACGAAACACAATTACACTTGTTTCATTGCAGCTTTACAGCTGCTGTGAACTCTGGAGGCACAAAGCGCCACTTCTGCTGTTGGGAACTGAATTTCAGATTTTTCCACTTCATAGGTCAGCCCTGCCAGCCAAGCAGGTCAGGCCACCGCAAGCCGGGCAGCATCTGGGCCAGGCGGAGGCGGTTGCTYGCTGCGGGAGCGAGGCAGAGCAGGYGCCTGCGCCGCCACCGAGCGCGGCGTCCCGCTGGCCTTGCACTGCCGGGTTATCTGCCTTTTGCACTTGCAAATTTTGCCTTATGCCATTTGCAAACGAGCTTCCAGGTAGCTCATTATCAAGTGAGGACCTGGGGAGGAACTCCTTGCTCGTGTGCTTTGATGCACACTGCACCCAGTTTGCAAGCAGGCAGATACGTGAAACRTGCTGCTCGTACTTGCAGCCTCCTAATCCCTTTTACTCCCTTGTGGCTCTTTTCTTTTTCCACTCTTCTCTCTATTTTTTTCAACTTCATCTTCATCCAACTGCCCCTCGAAGCCTGCCTTTACCCCTTTGCCTTACCCAGCAAGCCCCCCACTTTCTCTGCTGCCTGCTCTAGATGACTACAGTAGACTCCCATTCTCCAGAACAAAAGTATGTTATTTTCCCCCTCTTAATTTTCTCCATAACATCTTGTCCGTCTCCYCAGTCCACTAAACTCTCATATCTGTTTATCAGGCTCAAAACTTTGGCACCATCCTTAAGTATTTGCTTTCTTTTGCCAGCATCTATTCCATTGCTCGGTATTATAGATACTCTTTCCCTAGTACATCTGTTTTTCATCTCCTTCTGTACATCTCCTTCTTTCTGGCCAAGCTGTAAAGTCATTCTCTTTTCTTCACATAGCTATGTGTATATTTGCTTAAATGGGATTCATCTCAAGTCACGTTTAAAGGTTAGGCATGTAGTCCAGGCTAGGACCTCCAAAGACTGCTTTACTGCCTTAATCTTAGGACGGGGTGAGTCACCTCCCTGGGGGGACCTCCCTCCCCTCCCACTTAAGCTCTGAGAGAGGCGGTGAAGCTGCAGCTGAGGTGGCAGCTGTGGGTTTGACCTGCAATCTGGATTAATGGGCAATACCATTACCCGGAAGGAGCTGTCCTGAGYGATTTTTATCAGCTGCTCATCCCTGGAAAGGTGTCCTGCAGGTGTCTGCTGCTGCTAGCTCCTCGTGCCAGTGCGGACAGCAAGGTAAGGGAATGCAGGACCAAGAGTTTTCATGCAGCATAGCTAAGGCTAATGCGGTTTTTCATTTGCTCAAGCAGGATCACCTACAGCAATTTGCTCAGGGCTGTGTCCTGCTGGTCTTTGAATATCTCCAAGGATGGAGGCTCCGTGGCCTCTTTGGGCAGCCTTTTCCAGGGGCTGGCCACTCTCATAGCAAAAAAGTTGTTTCCTCTGTTTAAGTAGAATTTCCTGTATTTCAATTTGTGCTCATTTTAGCATAAAAAGAGCATAAAAAAGAACAAATGCAAGGTTTCTGGAAGGAGACTACAGAAATGTAATTACTGTTTCTATTTCAGTTCTGCCCATCACAGGCTGCAAACCTTTTYATAGATAAGAGGTTTATAACCCCTCTTTTCCCAGCATGAAGACATTAGCTTTCTGGAAACAGCATGACCAATATCCCTGGCTGTTTGGCTGAATGAACTGAAAGTCCAACACACTGAGCCCTTAGTTCATAACTCAGCCGTACTGTCTTACGTCCCCTGCTATCTCCCCTTYCTTTTTTTCCCACTCTTTTTTTTAAGTTACTCAGGGCAAGCTTTGCCTTTCTAAATAAGCCTGCTAATCAGCTGGAGTTGGACAAATAGTAATTAACTCAAAAATAATAAGCTGTYGGGGCTTACTAACACAGCACCAGCCAGTTCTGCAAGCACTACACTGTAAATTAATATAGCATTGGTTTGTTCACAAACACCAAATTCACCCACAAACTTCAGAAGAAAAATTACTTGGTAAAGACCTATGTTCTTGTCTTGACATTTGATATGCAGCAATGATTATATCTCTGTGTCTAGTGTATCCTGTTGCYGGACTGTGACACAACCGCTGCAAAATGTGGATCCTTCTAAGACATTTTATGCTTGTCAGGTTGGCAACAGATACGTGCTGGTGATGAGACTTGTCTGAGCTGCTCAGCGTTGCAGGCCTGTTTCTGTTTACCTTGCCAGCCCATTTGCGGCCAGCTGTTCTCCAGCAGGAGACAGTGTTAAAGCAAACACACACATGGAAATTGTCCATAATAATTTAGATCCCAAGGCAGTGAGTCCCTTAAACACGTGCTTAACTTTGTTTAATCAGGTGAATAGTCTAAAGCTTCTCCTAAAAGTCTTCTACAGTTGTCCAACCTATTAAAGTCTCCTCCAGCTGATAAAAAAAATAATTATTTTGGTCTTCCAAGCATATGTCATCCAATTATGCCCACATGACCTCAGACTGGGTGTTTGTCTGCAGCTGTCCCAGAATTTCTTTCATTTTTATGACTTTCTTCTCCTGTTGATTCTTTGATAGCCCTTCTGCCTGCCAAATTCTCAACTTGTTGATAATTCATCTTCTCATTCTTTATATCTTTTATTATTTAAGAATAGAAGAGAGCGCTTAATTGGTGGTAATAAAATTAATTATGTAGCCTGTCCCTGGACCCAAGGATTCTAGGGCTTGAGCGGTTTGTGCGACCATTGTCTTTGCTTGAACGTTATCATCTCGGTCATCACCATCAGTAATAGAAGCTGGGCTTCACTATGTTTTGCACTRTGTATGCATTACAAGATTAAGAATTGTTGATATACAGAAAAGGGAGTGGATATCTGGAGCAACTAATTAATCTTGGAGGAAACTTAGCCATTAGACAGATCATAAATCCCAGTGTAGTAAAAGGTCTTAATCAAAAAAGACATGGCTTATAAAGTTGATCTAGACAGTCACGGACTCAAACATTTTTCTGACAGACTCCTTGACAGACCTTTCTGGCTTCCGTTTCTGACGGATGTCCTCTTTGGATCTGCCACTTTGGACAAAGACAGTTGTTATTTTGGAAGAGGCAAGTTTGAGGGGGAAGCAGATAAGGCTCTGAGGAAATGGGACATAACTGCTAGTTATCCCAGAAGGTAAGTGTGTCACCTGTCACAGGCACTGGAGCAGAGGCTGGATACCCTGGACGAATCCTGCCTACTTAGAGGAYGGGCAGATTTGCTCTACCTTTGCTAGAGCTTTCAGATAGCATCGTCCTGAGCTCTGGATAGTTTGCTTTTATCCACAAGTAAAACCATCAATAATTTTAAGGAGAGAAATGCATCTAAGAGGAAGAGGTGAAAGACTTTGGCCAGTCTTTGCTGGAAAGCTTTTCCGGCCAYTACTGCTCTGTCTGAAGTTTAGCACAAACACAAGAAAAGGAAGGAGACAGGATYTGATTTTAGACAAGTTTCTCCACCATGCCTCATTCTTATTTTGATTGGTACAGAAAATACACATTGAAAATAATGCTCCTCAGGATGTGAGTACTGAAAAGGTACTCCTTGCAAAGTTCGCCTCAGACCTCTCTGCTTGAGCCAGAGCCTCCTGCCTGGCTGTTGGCCCTTTTGGAAAYAGGGAAGAGCCGAGCTCCTCCTTTCCTCCCCTCACAAACCGCCCAAACCTGAGTACATGGTCTGAGGAAATAGCAGAGGGGAGAGCTCAGTAGCACACTCTGTGTGTCTCTGAGGAAAAGTAATCCATGCCATCCAAAAATAAAAAAAAAAAAATGCACAATGGTTTCTGCCAAATGCCATTAACCTGCTATCAACAAAAATCTACACCATGGCATGACAAAAAATATCAATAATTCTGTGTATGATGAAGCATAGTGGAGCCATCTGCTCACAGCGTGTGGCCTGCGTCTCTGACTGCAAGAGGGTCTGCAAGACTTGTTGCACATTTCTGGATGTCACATCTCCCTGCTGCTGATGTTGCCATCTGCACAGCAGTGCGGTGCTCTGCATCTTATGTACCATAGCATTTGCAGATTCTTAATCYCTTTAATGGGTGTTTTTAATCATGCTAGTTGTCAGTTGCAAACACCATTTTCCCTTCATGATTGGATGGCGTAAGATATATTAATCATGTTGGTAGCTCGGTGCTGCAGCAACTTTCAGAGGAACTCATCCTTCTGAAATATTGTTGTCAGAAAAAAAGAAAAAATTGTTCTGAATTCTTCCCCTGAGGGTCTGTAACCAGTGCATTTCTCAGGAGACTCTGTACCAACTGTATCCGACACAAACCCTTTCAAACACGAAATCTGTGCTGGTGAGTAGAGATGCTGATGGCTTTGCGGAGGAGCGATGGCTCTTGGTCCTACCAGCTCCATCTCCTTTAGCCAATCCACACAATGGAGCAGACACTTTGGTCTTTGACAATCACCYCATCACCTACAAACCAGGGCATATTTTCCTTTGAATGTCCAYGGAAAGCACACAAGGAAGTAAAGACTGATGAGAGAGACTAAAAAGTTTTGAAGCTTTACTAACCTTCCCGCTGAATGTTCGCGGCATCTTGAYATGATCATGTATGAAGCCAAGGCCAGTGGTCGCTGCTGGCCATGTCTTTGCTCTCCATCACTCTGGGGCTCATTGAAGGCTTCCAGTTTTTAGCAAGAGACTAGGTTTCCGGAGCAGGCTGTGAAGAAGCAACACGAATAAAGCCTTTGTGCTGGCAATATGATTTAAACATAGTCATGAGGATGAACACCTCAGAGCTCGCTGCACTCAGATCCAAGCTTTGGGCTATGTCGCAGGCCTGTCAGGGCAGGTCTGGAACAAAAAACTCTCTCATTTGTATTTAGATGTTTGCTCTGTATTAAAAGGAGCCAGACCAATCTAACATATAGTTTTTCTAGTTACTGTATTTTATCATTTTGATGATAAATACTCAAGTCTATCCTCGGGGGGATGAAGTCAGTGTGGAGGTCTTAAGTGCTGCCCCATCTCCCAGGGGCCCATAGTCACCGTTTTGAAGGACTTTCGGACAACTTTGTGTAGTGGGCTCCCTTGTGGCCRTGGCTTGGATGCCTGGAGGATGCTGCCCTGTAGGAGCAGGGAAGGAGGGGGGCTGCAGTGGGAAGGGGTTTTCTTCTCACCCCCAGCAGGCCCAAGGAACAGGCAGGGTCCTGCTGCAGTGCCTACAACCACCTGCCTCCGCAGTGGCAGTAGCAGCTGCCCTTGTGCTGAAAACATACGGGAGGGATTTTGTGCCACCATGGCAAAGAGGGGAGGGAGAAGATGGTTGCTAGCTGCTGTGAGGAAGGGCAGTCCCTCCCTCCTCACCCCCCAGGAGACCCTCACGGTGGTGTGCTCGCTTTCCCACCCTGCGCCCCCGCCGCAGGGACACCGAGAGCCTGACGCTTGCGCGCCAGGTTGTCCCTCTGCCCAGAGGACAGACCCCTCTTCCTGCCTACAGGGGATCTCGAAGAGGAGCAGAATAGAGTTGAGCAACAGCTAAGGAATGGAAATACTGAATTTCAACATTGTGGAGGACATGCCCACACAGAGCCTCACAAAAATCAAAGCAGGCAGGAGGAACTCTKAGGCAGCGCTTGTAGCTGCCGTGGACTCTTATTACCATGTGCACATTGCAGGGTTTTTGATAATCTGTGGTGTAACAGAGATACAGTCTCAGAGTCTTTACTTGCTGGCATTTATCATTCTGGAAAGATCAYGTCTATTAATCACGGATAAGCGCGCAGCCTCGCGTCCCCGGCAGTCAGAGCTCGCTGCCCACAGAGCCGACGCAAATGCCACGAGGAAGGAAACGTAAGATCTCTTCACAGGGCTTTTTTTTCAGAAAATCTTGCACATGCTGTAAGTAGGGTCTTGAATTTCTGTAGTGCTCTGAAAGTGAATCTTAAGCAGCTCTAAATATCCAGGCCCGGGGCAGGAAAGGCAGGGCACAGCCTGTTTCCCATCGGCTCTCCCGGGAGAAAGCCTGTTCCTAGCAGTCACGAAGCTAYGCTGCAACTCCAGGTGGCTCCGGAGGGGTTTTCCTTGTCCTCGGGAGAGCAGCCGAAGGGAGCTAACGCCTGTCTCAGCAGTGCTGGAGARACCTCGTGCAATGGGTTTAGAGATGAGAACTGACCCGCTCAGACTGGAAGCCCACACGAGAAGCGTTTAAAATGTCCCCACTTTCGGAGATGATGGAGAACCTTCCCCTCCTGGGGAGCTGGGAAAGAAATCCTGTTCTRGGCCCATGAGAGTTTTCAAGATTTCTAATAGTTTTCTATTCTGTACCAGAATAGGACCAAGTCTTTAGGAAAAGAAAAAAAGAAAGGGGGAAAAAAAAAGAAGAAGAAGAAAAGAAGAAAAAATATCTTTAATTGATAAACATTTGATAAACGCAAGTTAGAAAGAAAGAGAGAGCGTAGTAGAAAAGCAAAGGGAACGCATAAACGGATAAATAGCTTACAGGTCTGTTCCAGGATGCTTTGGGCATGCTGTGAACCTCTTGAACTGAGGACAGCACCCACTTAATGGCAGGTCTCCTCTGGCTTAAGTCAGTGACCCTTCTGCCAGGCTCTTCTGGGTCTGCTTGCTCCCTTGTATCCCTGCTTTTAACCACAAAGGGAAGCTAAGAAACCTTTCTTCACAAAGCATTCATTGAAACCTTCCTTTGAAAATGTCTGATTTTGACAAATAAGCWCCAAAATATCATCTAAGGAGAAAGATCCCAGCCATCAGGAACAACTTACCCATTTATGCCTGGGCGTGATCAAACAGTTCAGCATTTGGTTCTGTATTTTACAGTTTAAACTTCACTCTGCCTAAACAGATAATACTCCAGAACAGTTTTTTGACTATTTTTGTCAGAATGAAGCATGGCTTTTTTTTGTATACAAGGCTGTAATGCGTTGATGCAGGGACCCTGAAGGCAGCTCTGGGTTCGTRCCACGGGGTGCTGCTCGTGATGGGCCCTTTGAAGGCTGCGTTTACCCCTGGGCCAGAGCAGCGGACGGCGCACGCCGGGCGCCGGTGCCCGGGCTCCCTGGCGAGACAGCTGCTGGAGCACGCACGGCCCCCGTCAGAGCCCATGGATCGCCATTTGGTGGCAATACGAGGGTAAATGAGAAGCTGCGGGAAGAAAACCGGAGCGCAGCGGGATCACCTGCCACGGGGCTTAGAGGTAGCCAGGGCTGTCACCCCGGCCTCTGGGGCCACAGTCCGGGAGCAYTCCCGAGCCTCCTCTTTCAGACATAGCCTAGGGTGCTGCTGCAATGCAAATAATAATGTATGACAGCAGCATACGGTCACATCTGTAAGAATAACATGTGCGTAGTAATCAGTGTCTGCTTCCAGCGTGTTTTAGTGGCCGCAAAAAACATTTTAATTCGTTTCTTAGCTTCCCCAAAGAAGTTACCTGCTATATGAACAATTTAAATGGGAAATTCGAAGCAGTGTTTTTCAAGCCCTAGCAAGATACACAATTCTGYAAACAAGACAGAAATGACTCCATTTTTTTTCTTTATGAACCAGCTTGCAATTTCCTCCTGCCAGTGCTCTGAGCTCTGAATGCTCTTGTTGCTGGAAGATGTGAGACAGAGAGCACATTTTGAGGCTGTTTGTTTTTTGGAGTTTTACAGGATTGAAGAGAAACAAAGTTTACACTTGGTTGCTATAGGTTTCCCTTATACTTATTTTTTAATCAGCTGAGTTTTCTGCAGAACACAGCCCTCTCGTTTTCTTTCCATTTTATAGCAGGGCATATTTCTATATTCAACTCAGAAAGGCTGCCATTTGGAAAGAGTGGAAGTTGTAGGAGCTGCTGTGGCTCCCGCAGGAGCTGGGGCAGGAACGGCAGAGGCAGGGGGTGCTCCRCGAGCCATGCTGCCATGGAAGAGGAGGATGCAGATAAACTCTAGCTGGACCTGACCTCCCAAGCTGAATGACGTTTTTCCCCTACTAATTTTAGATGACTCACTTGAACAACTAGATCTGCACGCTCCCTGTCTATCAGGAAGGATGTGAAGAGCTCACAAGGGCTTACGGCACGGTAGGAGCTCCCTCTATGGTAGGCCCTTCCTACCGAGAAAACTTTCCCCTCAGGAACTGTTTCTCAAAAAAAGAATTACTCTTGGTGYGGAGAATTTGCTTGCAGAAGGAAATCTCTGAGGACAGGCTCTAATGGAAGGAATCCACAAGTCCATTGGACCAAACTAGGGCCTAGCTTCTGATTATTGCTGGTTTTAACCATTTACTGCCACAGCTTGGAAAACCCCATTTCCTAATCAATTCTCAGAAAATGAATCCAGACCCAGCCACTATTCTTGTTTGGGGGCTCTTAGGATGTTTTTAAAGCCATTTCATGAAACAAAGCATTTTGTTCTAAGCAGTTGACCAAAATAATCTAGATTATAAAATGCAACTCAGCTAAATTAAGTACAGATACTACTATTTAGCTAAAATAGTAGCAGGTTTTATAAGAAGCAGCATTGCTACAGCAATGTAGACATCATTTTATTTCTATGAAGGTGAACTTTGTGTTCTGCACTGTTACTTCACCCTTGTGGACCAGATTTCATCTAACCAAAGATGCCCTGTCATCCCATCAACAGACCATGACCATGCATGATATCTCATCAGGATTCTTAAAAAAAACCCTGACATTTGAAGGAGAATCATAAACATCACAGGTGTTATAAGATAATGGTAGACTTTTCATTGTTGGGTAGCATAAAGTGGGTCCTTTGAATTGTTACTTTAGGAGTGAAACTTGTCCTTTCAGGGCATTTAGAACAAATAAAAATGCTACTGAAGCCTATGACTCATTCCACAAATTCTCTTAAACTTGGTGATTTAGAGAAATTTACCTTTAAATAAACAATACTCATGGTCAATAGAGTCCTAAATAATCCACAGCCTTGGAAATGTCCTTAGAATGAGAAGGATTTCTTTACATCTGAAAAATAATTTCAGAAATGTCAAGAGTAGTAATGAAGCCAGTTGAAAAGACAAATAAGTAGAAATGTGTTGGAAGCTGCTGGATGTGGGTTCACGGGTGCCTTCTGGGACTGGGTACGTGTGGGGCACGGGAAAGAGAGCCCAGCTCTCCGTCACTGAGATCCACCAATGTCACCTCAGCAGAGGCTGACACTCATCAGCGTTTGGTGGCAGTTAGGTGGCCTGTGTGARCGACAGCTGCAGTGTTGATGCAGTTTCTACTTAATAAGGGGTTGTCATACGCATGGCATCCTCCTTTGGTGCTTTGCACAGGAATTTAGGAACTGATGTGGCTGAAACTGAGTCGAACTGCTGGGGCAGAAGAAGGGGAAGTCAGATGTGGTCTATGGCTCATCAAAAGGCATTTGAATAAATTCACTGCAGCAAAACCATTCCACAGATAAAGCAGATTTATGTATGAAACAGTGTATTCTTATTTTAACAGCAAGGCATTTTAAGTAGACCAGATATCCTTTCTTATAGCGTTAGAAAGTCATCTGAGAAAGCTACAGTCAGGAAACAATACATAAAAATCCAGAGCACATTTCCATCCTTCTATGTTATTTTCATTGGAATTGCTAACTAAACTGTACTCTTGCTCTATTGTTGTTTTCAAGGACATGTCCACTTCCAAGTGCAGGGATACAGCTAAAAATGACAGAATTCAAAAGTCAACAATAAAATGGGTATTAGCTTGAAACTATTAGCTTAGCAGTTAAGATAACCTTCCCAAAAGCATACAGTATATGTGGAGAGGAAACATAGGCATGGCTAAAAATACAAACAGAAATTACGCATCATGAAACCACAAATAATTTGCATACTGAAATGTGAAACTCTCTCTAATCACCCCACTGACATGCTTCTAAAGTGTAGTGCTGGACAGAGATCAAACTAGCCATGCTCCAGCATCGATCCAAGACAATCTTAGGTTCCAGCACTAAAAACATCATCATACTAACTGGGGGCCTGGACTTGCACCAGAGTGATGTCATTGCGGTAAATTAGCTGTAAGAGCAGAGCTAAGGTGGCAGGTGGAACGGAGGTGCCTTAAAAAGACAGATTTAGGAAGTCTGTTACACAGTCATAACATGTTCAATGTTCAGAGGAGTCATGAAGACCACGCACCGTGGAAATSAAGGAAAGACAGTCAGTTTTCAATAGCCAATTTTTGTCCTAAGTATCCTTGCTGCATACTGATGGTGCAGGAGTGAGCTGCTGGATAACCGGTGAAATCAAGAACTTTTTGGTTGAATATATATGCACTTAGGAACCCTCTGGGACACTACCACAGTGCTCCCTACGAGCCCCTCCTTCTCCTACCAAAACTTTCTTATCTGCATCTTTGAAGCAAGAAAACTTTTGTCGATCCTCCTATCTCCACACTTCTCCCAGATTTTATTGTAAAAAACAAACAAACAAACAAACAAACAAACAAACAAACAAACAAACAAAAACCCACCTCTGCTGGTATTGCTGGCATTTCCCACCATTCCTGAAAAAACAGCAGGAAACAAAGTGCAGACGACTGGAAAATCCTTACTCTTGTTTTGATGCCAGTAAGAGTTTCACCTGAGTTAAAGTGGCAGATCCAAGCTCAGACAGAACTCTCTGTGACACAGTTTTTATATTCACATTTATGAATGTTATGTAAGCCAAACTGATCTGCAACATCTAAACTTGTCATTGCTTTTCATGGCAGAGGAAAGAAGGAGACATTATAAATAGGTAAAATAAGGCCCTAGTACATTAACATAAATAACCCTAATAAATTGTAAAGCTTTGTAGAAAATGGAAAATTGCTAATGGAATAATGCACATTTGTTGATTCTTGGAGCAGACACTGGCCATACATCACGCACCAAAGCAAATGCTAAGAGCATCAGCACATAACAGCATTATTTAAACTTCCTTTAGGAGCGAGATCACAGTCGTCGAGGCAGCCCACATGGAGACTGCTCAYGAGTTCCAACAGCAACGCGCCCCGCTTTCTGGTTCTGGTTTGCAGGTAAGAGAGTATCGCAGGACCGTGAATGTTTGCAGTTCTTTTTAATATCCTTAAAGCAATACTTTCAGGGCAAATTATCTATAATGAAAACTACCCGTACTATGGGACCAGCCCAGAGGTTAAARGCGCGGGCGCGGGCAGTTGCCTTCCATCACAGTGCCTCACTCATCCTCGGCAAACAGCCTCCGGACAGGCAGTCAGGTTGTCTATCCACGTGCCCGTTCCTCGGGCACTTTCACCTGCACAGGTACTGATAAAACGCAGTACAACGGGCAAGAAGTGGTGCAGACACAGGACCCAGGTGACCTGCCAGCTCATTGCGTGCAGGGCACCAAAYACAGTGACAGTAAGTTTTGGTCGCCTTAGTCTAGTGTGAATTTCAATGAAGGAGCAAGGAACGCAGGCAGGGGCAGGTGGTGATCAAGGCTCCTGCAAARGTGGTTAATCCCCGAATTTCCCCAAAAGCAGATTTTTATATAAAGACCTTGGTTCAGGAGGGTCAAGCGTTTTCCCTTGCGTGTTCCCTGTGGGGTTATTCAGGCCCCGTGCTGAAACAGAGGCCAAAAGGTACAACCCGCACCCACGTTCGTCCACCCAGGGCTGCAAAGACCCGGAGCAAAAGGTGACCCACTCCTCTGAGGAGCAAACCCACCGCGTCCGTAAAGGCACCCAGGCAGGGCAGGTCGGGAGCCCAGCGCTGTAGCTGTCCTCCGGCCTAAGGCACGTGCCGCGGCTTTTTAAATTTGCCCCCTTCTTTCCTGTTGAGGAATGAGACTACTTTAACTTAAAGGGATGAACTGTAGATTGAAAGTCCTTGGCTGCTGATACTCTTTACACCAGGTAATGTAAATAAGAGAGCTTGAAGGAATGGAAATCTCTTTATTGTGCCACACATTTAATTGACTTTGAATTTGTTTATGGTTCACTTGGCATGAATTCTTTTTTCCTCTTTGGCACCAAGCTGGCTTTTCAGCTAAAAGCAATTTTTTATATTAAAAAAAAAAAAAAACTGGCTGTAAAAATGGACAAATTAACAGATATGAGGACTTTCACACAGGAGAAAATGATTCATTAACTGCTCTTTCACCACTGTAGAAGAGCCCATTTTTGGCTTGTCCTCAGAGAGTCTGAGGATGCTTATAACACAAGCAACGATTTGAAAAAGTTCATTACACAGAGAAAATTGCAGGCCTCAATTTTTCTTCTTGAGAGAGTTCAGCAGTTGCTTTATTCTGAGYATGTGTGTGTGCGTGTGTGTGTGCGGGCGCGCGCGCGTGTATTTATACACAAAATTAGGTTCTAGCAAAGGGAAAGTGCATTTATGCAAAAGGCAATTCATCAACTACTTCTGTGCTCAGAATTCACTGAGGTAATTTAGCTACTTTAATGGCAAGGTAGTTTAGGCAAGGTATGCAATAAATGTTTCCCCCAACCCCTCCCAACAGTTAGAGTAATGGAAAGCGTGTGCTTTAAATGAATCTTTTCGGTAAAGTAATTCTTGTTTTAATTATTTATCAGTTAGCAAATATGAAATATAATGACATAGCAAACTTCTCTGGACCCTCTATTCGTGTTGTGGGAGCTCTCTCACATTCACTGGAGTTTTACACCGGCTGTAACTGAAAGGCTAACATAATGCAGTATGCGGCACTAATCTGTTCCTCGTAACACTAAATGTGCAGCAAGCAACTACCACTGTGAGAAGACCCTTTGGATCTATTATTTGCAGTATTTTCACCATGGCCTTGACCTTCGTGATGTCAGGCATATATTACAACTCTGCTATAATTTACCATTGACATCATGGATTAAATTTGTTGTTTCAGCTAATGCAACAGAGCAAGCAAGGTAGATTGTGAAACAAAGCCAGCTGCTGAAATACGAGGGTTGTCAAGTATAAATTTACAAAAGATATTCAGACTGAGCGCAGAAGACAAAAATAAATGGACAGAGAAGCTGTTTTTGACAGACTGCAAAGGGCTAGAGACTTAAACTTGAACATTGTAAATCCAAATGTCACAAAACACTGCTACAGAGTGTGAGACATGTCTATTTCTCAGGAATATAAATGGTGATATGAAACCAAACTTTCAAGATGCTGTGCATTTTTGAAAAGTGTATCACTATCTCCTGATAAGAAATTTAGTGATCTTTTTCTCTTAGCTTTAAAAGCAGAGAAATTCATCATTTAAATTCAGTGACCAATACAATAACTGTATTTGGGGCAGGTAGATTACAAAAATAGCAGAAAGAAGGCTTCATGTAGCTTCCTGGTTTTCTAGAAAAATAAATTATACTGACTGATATGTTCTCTCGGTGAAACTTAGTCAATCGCAGCGAACTAATTCTTATTTGTTTATTCATATGCATAGGTGATATTTCTCATCTGAGTTATACGTCTGCAGAAGAATGGTGCTATATAAAAATAAATTTTATCCTTTCATCTATATTATGCTCTTCACTTATTCAGGATGTATTCTCTTGCCAAGGATTTACTGCAGTTTCTGGGATGAGGTACGGTCATACCCTCTGCAGACCGGGCTCTGCAAGGCGCGTGGCGCGCAGGGCCCCGGTGGGCAGCAGCTCCGCACTTTGCAAACCGCAAGGGGACAAACGGAGGCGCCGGCACACGAGCCAAATCCTGCACCGCCGAGACTTGCAGCTCTGCATCCGTGTCGGCAACCGGCGTGTGCTTTCGTATCTCTTCACAGCTTGTGGGAATAAATCTAACTTGAGGAAATTAAACTCTGACTCCATGACCTAAATAAGTTGTCAGCCCAGATTTAGGAGGACCATATCATCATCACGAGACCATCAATGAAGCAACTGTGGGTTCTACCAAAATATAAATAGAGGGCAGCATTTGGGGATAAATGCAGAGACAGGAATGATACTTTTCTGTGCGATATTTGGAACACCTCCAAAACAACTGCGTTTTGCAGAATCCTTTCCTCCCGCGCAAATCCAGCTGTGGCCTTAAGGATGGGATAGCTACCTCTGGCAATAGAAGAGCACAGGACTTGAAATAACATTTATAAAGAGCAGCCTGTGTTTCAAAAGGGCTTGAACTTTCTTTTTTCTGTTACCCAAAATTCCTTGTAACTTTGTTTTAAATATAAATAGGTATTGGTTTTTGATGCACGACTAAAAGCAACGTTAAAATGAGTGGTTTTTAGCTTTGCGGCAAAGATATTGTGGGAGATGATCAATATAGACCAGATCCAGGGAGATTCAAGTCACCGCTGCCTGCAGACACCCCTCGTGCAGCTCAGGCAGGCCGTGCTGCGGTACGTAGCAGCAACAGCACGCAGCAAGAGCTTAGCACTAATTTTGATTCATTTTGCAGGTCAAGCRCTAGATGCCTGTTGCAGCGCTCCCTCGAGCTAAACGATTTACGCCGGCTTAGCATTTTCCAATCTTTAACATCAAATCCGCGTGACAGTTTTGGAGAGCAGTCCAATTTCGGCGATGCAGGACGCACACCTATTCGTCCAGCCTTAGTGTGTGTTTCCTCTAAGCTCTGATTTTCCGGAAAAGCCTCTTACGCTGCTCCGCCCGGGCAGCGGATGCGGCTCGCGGTGGTGCACGGCCAAGGTTGCCGCCGGCCGCTTCCCGCACGCCGTGTCCGCAAGGCGAACGGCACGACGTACGGACGCACGCGGCGCTCGCGCTCCCGAAACCCGGCTCCACGTCGCCCCTCTCCAGCCCCCGTGCCAGCCTGCGACCCGCGGCGCCGGGGCACAAAACTCCCATTGACTTCAACAGGCCCTGATTTAATCCAGACCTCTTTACTATGGGAGACTGGTAGGATCTTGCTCTAAGAAACAAGTTATTGGGGACATTACTTTGTTTGCCTTCCCTTTGCTTACTGGCRGTGTCCAATAAACTAATGCAAATAACAGGTTCCAATAGGGAAAACGATGAGTGAAGTTCAGGAAGRTCAGAGAGATGTGAAACTTTGGGTATGGATTGAGAAGGGTAACATTAGCTTGTAATAGCATCCTTTGCTAACAGCAGATGGTTCATCAATATACTTTTCTCTAAAATATGATAGAAATTATCTATATATCCTTCCACTATGACAGTCTTTCCAAACAAGATAGAAAGAAAGAATGTAAAATACTTTGCCCATGTGTGGTWATTAGTGCCTTCAATTATTTTTCATCCTTATTCTTTTTAAGGTCATCTGGATTATTTTGACCACTTTCCCATGTCTTTCAGCTCATAAAACARTTGCTCTTTCACCAGTAATTGCTCACTCAGGGGCTAGCTTTGCTGTGCTTGTTTTTGGAAAAAAACACATAGGGTTCGTTCTCCAGCTGTTGCACCAGCACATGAACGAAAATGCTTCTTGCAAGACCCAAACCCTGCAGTTTTGGGGCCCTTCCTGCTCTGCCACTGAGGASAGCAGTGCAGCCTGCTGGGACCCGCACGGGGCACTGGGGCTGCTTGGTGGTGGCTCTCGCCGGGGCACCGCAGCTCCCAGTGCCTGGGATGGGGCTCTTGCAGCGGCATGCCCCCGACACGGCCAGCGCTGGAGCTCCCAGCTTCCCGTTGATGGGGGTTCGGGAGAATGGCCTGGGCTGTAATTCCAGGCTGGGATTATGAAGTAAAGTGTAAATTAGAGAAGTTCAAGACAGGCAGTATTTAATACGCATAATAGAGARAGGGCTTACAGCCAGGGCTACTCTTCTGTCGCAGTCGCAGGAGCAGAATAACGGCAAATCCGATCCTTTGATCTTTCTATAAATATTTTATCTCCCTTTAAACTCCTTCTAATGACAGAATTTACCTCACCCTCTCTCCCCCCCGCCCTGCAATGCTGCTGGGTGCATGAGCCTGTGCAGGCTCTTCCTTCTCCTCCCGTCAGCCAGCAGAGAAATGTGTCCCTGCACTAGCCAACTCTACTCAAGACTAGGACAGGAACATGCCAAGGGACACCCTGATCTACCCACGATGACTTTTCAAATAACTGGAAGGGTTTGAGAGGGCTATAGAAGAAGCTAAGGGCATGCAAATATTTTTTAATGGTAAAGGCAAGGACTGCTGGACATTTGGCCTATTAATCTGAAAAGATCCATTGTCCCAGTCATGGGAGCTTAATATTGGAGGCAATCAGTAAATAATGAAAGGATGGCAAAGACCATTCTCCTCCACACATTTTCATGGAAGTAAGTGTAGTCAAACAGGCACRATCGTAGGGTTTTTTAATGAAATTGCAATTCCATTGATAAAATTAATTGTACTGACATAAACTCCAACAAAGTAACATATTCACAGTAAATGGACTAAAATCAACAAATAGATAATATTGAGTAATTTGAAACTGAAAGCCACCATYGCTTGTTAGGGACCCACAGACGCAAGTCCTTGTTCACTCCTATTCCATAGCTTTGAGTGACAGCATGGCAGGCAGGGGCAGAGACACAGCACCCAAAGATCAGAGTAGGTGCAGTGACAGCAACCAGGCTCTGCCAAAAGCCCACTGACCCCAGACAAGTCCATATGGCCCAGGCAGGTCTGAGGTCAAGCTGGGAAGGCAAGTCAGCAAGGCCAGGTCAGGATCAGCAGGGTACAAGGCTGACACAGGCGTATCTAAAATGTAGCTCGGGCAAGGGCTAAGGGCAAAGGCCTGGGCTGAAATGCAACTTCTGAGCATGAGCTGGCCTCAGCTCTTGCTCACGGCTTAGCTGTTCTCACTGCAGTCTGATCCAGGGTCACTCAACTGCACCACGGGCAGAAAGGGAGCACAGGCACTGGTGGGGAGGTGGGAAGAGCTTGCTGAGCAGCTCAGGGCCCTGCTATGGACTTGGGAATAATCGTAGTTAAACAAATGAACATGAGTTTCATTACAACCCACTGATGAGCATGTGAAGACAAACTTTAAATGCTACTATTAACTAGATTTCCAAAAATGCTATTACATCTGTGTATGGCATTAATGAAACTGTTAGTGAGAAYATTGGATCAGGTCTTAAAGTATATTATGAAAATAGAAAGGGTTTAAAAGAAGTTCAAAGAAAAAAAAAAACAGGAAAATATGCCCTAATCTGTTACAGTTACCCAAGAAAGAGTTAAAAGGTGATTTAATCAAAGACTGCAGATATCTACATAAGAGAGAGATTTCTGATAACAAACAGCTATTTAGTATAACAGAAAAAGGCACAATAAGAGCCAGCAGTTGGAAGCTGCAGCACTTTCTCCAGCATGGGCCATTAATCTTTGGAACAACCTACTGCAGGATGTGGTAGATCATTTGAAGTCTTTAAATCAAGACTTTGTATCTTTCCAAAAGAGATGCCCTCTCTGAAGCAGAAAATTTGCACCTGATGCAGAAACTGCTATTGAGGTTTACGCCCTGAATTGCTCAAGGGTTCAGGTGCAAGTCCTTAAAATCTACTCAATTAARGAAAGACAAAACAGCTGCATGGAGAACATAGTAAAGACAAGTAAGTGGGGGTGTTATAGGGAAGAGAAACAGATTTTTGTGCCTCTATCACTAAAATTTTCAGAAGAAAACTTATGGAACAGAAGCAGAGTGAGGAAATGAGCAAGGTAATCTTTTTAAAATATTAGCCCACTGTCATTTAATCACAGTGGGATAAAGACATGCTTTTTACTTGAAGTTAATCTGATGGAGTTCTAACTGAGCATGGTGATGGGCTTACCAGTTGTTATTTATGAAGCATGGATTCTTGGGCATGGTTTAAAAAATACCAGTTGGGTTTCTTTCAGCTAAATCCCATTCCTTGGAGGCCAATTTAATCATGCCTGAATGAGATCTGTAAAACAGAAGCCCTTTGAGTTTCCTACAAGGGAAGGAGGAAGACCCCAGCCTGTGGGAGAGAATACAGCTCCCACATCAAAAAGAGCAAGCACATASGTGTGCAATGCCACAGCTCCAGTTTTCAGGTCACACTGGCCAGGTTTATAGTCAGAACTCTCATGGGGAGCAGAAGTATATGAGAATATTTGATAATATTTACAATAATAGTACCAAGCATTTTTGTAATTCTAGTGYTCTGCTCTGATAGGACCTTATTTGTGCTGGGAGCTGGACAAACACAGAAAGAAAGTGGGGAGAAGGCAACCCCTGTCCTTCAGAGCACAGGAACTGAAGCCCTCAGCAGCCTGAGCAGAAAGCTGGAGCCTTTCAGGGCTACTGGCAAGATGGAGAGAAAGGATTCCAGTTCCYCACCTTCCTGGAGCCTGTGTGAGAAATCATGCTTTCAGATTTGATGTGGAGTTTTAGTCTCTGATATGCAAACAGCTGCTGGATGAAAGTTTCTGTTCCAAGCTCGCAGGGCTTTTCATGATCAGAGAAGAGTACTCRAGAGCTGGATTCAGGGATTATGCTGGCTTTGCTCCATCTGTCCCTTGGGAGCCAGTAGCTCTGTCCCTAACCCCTCTGTGACCTGAGCATATGCAGTACATGCAGCCTGGCTTGAGATGCTTCATGAGGAAATAAAAATGTATGGGTAGCTACCTCCTAATCTGTCATCCGCGTGCCCAGATGCACGCATGTGGCAGTGSAGCTGTGTGTGTGTGTGCTGCACATGTGTGCATACTGTGTGCGTACACCACCCCCACCTACCGGAATGTGCCAGGCTTCATACCGACACGATGAGCTCTGAGTGCCTTGGGCCTGTACCRCTCCTGGGGTGACGGGGCCAGAAACCTCGCTCAGGGCTCTAAATGCTGCTCTAGCACAAATGAGAATCAAACACAGTAACTCGGTACAGTTCCTACTGTTGTGTCCTTAAGCTTTATAGCCGTTCCACATGTTTTGCTATTTACATTGTTGAGTCACTTCTACTTTTTTCTATAAGCCTATAAAAACAATCAATTAATTATAACAATATCCAGGGCTTTTCTGCCCACACAAGCCCTTTTTAATCTTCCTTTTTCTAAAGTCTGCTGTTGGGCTGAGTAATATTTGTGCCCCCAGGAGCTCTGTTTCACCAGTGATGAGGCACTTTGGGATGACACAAGGTACCATTCGGCAGAGACCTGACATCCCTGAGCTACCCCATKAGTGCTGCTGCTGAGAGGAGCCCCAGAGCAGGCAAGTGGACACCAAAACCTCCTCAGGCTGAGTCCAGCCTTTAGCATCGTTTTACTTTAGGGCTGTGAGTGCATGTGGTTTCTGGGTGTGTTTTATTTTGTTTTGTTCTGGAAATACCAAGGATGTCCTTTGAGACTGTAAGAAATGCAGTTTATATGGACGTGGTAGAAGACCAATGTAAGCTAGCATAATAAAATACACAGTTGTTATGAGAGAGACAACTGGTTTAAAATAGGAAGTAATGAGTTTTTCAAGTTCAGAAAGTATGGTTATCTTTCATTTTCTGAGTGCCTGTGAGTATACAGAGTCCTAGTTTGGCACTGGAATGCGCTGGGTTTGTTTATGAGCAAGTAATATAAACTCATCTATCGGGCCCATCAGTACATGGGGTAATCACAAACTACCATCTCACTTGTGGCTTTATGGGAACACTGGCAGTTACCCCATGTGAGGATTTGCCCCCTATTTTTGAATCAGGAAAGTGAAGCACTTTGCTTCTGGCAAGGACAGGCTTAAAAGGAATCACTCCTAACGCTATCTGTCCTGGAAATAAAGCTTCCTCTCACCTGCATTTCCTGTGTCATCTGATAGGGGCTTCAAATATATAATTTTCAGTGTTTTTATATGACATTGTTGGGASAGAGAAAAATATTAGTGACATGATTCCTAACAGACTCCACACGAAGTCATCACACATTTGACTTCCTGCTCGACATAAATCCAGCCTCTTGCAAYTGATGCTGCTCACGTGACACTTGCACGAAGCAGCTGCAGATGATAAGAGCTGCTCTGCATAATTTCCTTTGAAGTATCTTTGAGATAGGATTAACCAGATGATGTGCTCGTGCACACATGCGCTCACTTGCTCTCTCCTTCTCTCTTTTGTTGCTGCTGCTGCTGTTGTGCTCCTGCAGAAAGGCTTGTGGACTGCGCATACCCATCAGATATACGTATGCCTTGTGAACAGACTGTCTGTATCTTGCCAGAAACATGTTAATGTTCAAGCAGCTAGAAATAATGGCCGTTTCTCCCACACACTGYGAAATCTGAAACTGCTAAAATCAGATGGTAAAAACCACTGCAATTAGCCAGTATGAATACTTGACAGTACTCACCAACAAATGACTGTTCTATCTATCTTTCCATCAGCTTTCTTTCAAGTCCAAGTACACATTGTTTTTCAATCATTAGCTTTTGAAACATGATTTCATTAGCAAGAACACTCTGGCGTTGTCTGACAGAATAGTTTATATTTATATTGGGTGACGATATAAATTCTGYCTTCTGAGACGCTGAATTGTTTTGCAGCTTCTTCCAAGGGGTAGTTTTGCAGAGTGGAGAACCACATCTTTGCCTGTTTGTTTTCTGCTTCACTTGTTATACACAGTGCAAAGGAAGTGACTATGAAAATGCAAATGAATCTAGCAGTTTAAGGAGTGCTAGTATGATAGCTCGCTGTACGTCCGAACGGCTCAGCGCACGACTGGGTAACGCTCTGCGCTSTGGGAGCACGTGAGCCGCGGGGAGAGAGTTGGAATTCAGAGTTAYGACTTCTTCCTTCTCAACTCCAATCCTAGAATAGAAGAAAGATGTTTACAGGGCACAAATTTAAATTCCTTAATCTTGCTAGCTTGGGTTTGCTCTTTGTCCTTCTATATTCAAATGAAGCACCTCATCAAAATTAAGTTAAGATGGTAAATAAAACCAAGGTCAACTTTTTATTAACTTCTGGTTTTACATCCTTTCTGTTGAAATTGATTTGCTCTGAAATCTCCTGGCTGCCGCCTCTAGATGTTTAGTGGCAATACTGCCGAGACTTTTAGGTTTTATGGATTCTACAAGAACAATATAACATGATACTGACAATCATAAACAGATACTAACTTGCTTCAGTTTGGAAACAATTGCAGCCATATAACCCTTGGTGGCCTCTTTTATATCAACTTTTATTTTTCTCTGTACAATGGCTAACACGGGAACTATCCCCCACCCAATAGAACAGCTTGTATTTGCTCAGGAAATGGTTAAGTTACAGCAGGTCACCCCTGTTACTTCATGGAAATGCTTTGATTTGTCTTCCATACTAAAACAGTTAGTCATTTGTTTTACTAACAACTCCCCTCAGAGCAGAACCTCAATACTATCTTAAAAAAAATTAACTTCACACATGACTTTGTCGAGAGGCTTATCTCCATCTCAAGAGAGTTCACATTTCATAAAATCCAGAGACAGCGTAGTTAACATTTCCAAAGTCTGTCCTCTTAYTTCCTTTCTTTTTGTTGTCTGTGCTACCAATCTGACGGTAAGGTTTTTCAGGAGATTTTCCTAGACATATAAAAATATCTGTACTTGACCAGCCCTAACTAACTGGGCCATTACCAAGAGGGTACTGCACAAAACAGAGGTCTGGTCTCCCAGCTGCACTCTGGTTAGTTCAAAGACAGATCCAATGGGCACGTCCACAGCAGTCACACTTTAAAGACACTTTTGAAAGCTCCTGACACTTTGAAAAATATTTGGCATGCATAAAAATGGGGAATAATCCTGGACTGGCTGATCACTTTCAAAATGAGGAAAATATAACTGCAGCCCCCAAAGTCGACAGGTAAGGCACCTTGTAGGTATGAGGAGGGCTGGGCGAGTAGGAAGCAGAGGGTCTATGCAGAGCTTATTCTGCCCTCCTCTGAGGGGTCGTATGAAGCTTCTTGCTGTTAAATTTGAGTCAGTCTTATTAGAACCGAAAAAAACTCAAAACAAAAAAACCCAACCCATCCTCTTGACTGTACCTCTTTAATGCCGTTTAATTACTGTAGTTTAATGGTGATAAGTTTAGTTCTTTTTGTGTGTTCAGATTGTGTGTTGAGAATGCTTTCTGGGCTTGAATTAGAGGAAAATAAAAGATTTCTCTTTGTTACAATTTCAAAGCACTTCACATTCACCACAAACCGTCTGCAAACAGTAAAGCACAGAATACCAGCCTGTATCAAGTCATTAACCTTTTAGGACTCAATCAAAGCACTGTTGTGTGACACTTTATTAATGAATGCTTTAATGTGGTATATAAAAGCTAACAAACATGGAAACTGGCAATGATTCATCAAATTTAATATTCCATCAAACATTTCATTTTGAAGACTGACACTTTTTAAAAATAACCCAGAGGAATACAAGTTCAGAGAGGTGCCTTAAATGAAATTCATTCCCTTCCTTTTGGGACTTGCAAAATTGTGATTTTTGAAAAGCAAAGRAAAAAAATAAAAAGCAAGAAAAATGCATTAAAAACCTGAAGTGCTTATGTGACCTTCTAAATAACATTTGAGCGTATTTTATGGAATCTGTAGTGAAGAGTGAAGGAAGTTGTCCGTATAAATWCGCTTGCAGTTTAGGTCACACATTGTCTGCAGTCATTGCTAGGAGGCAAAAGCCCTGTAGTAAAACAGCTGGGCTTCTTGGCTTGGGGCAAAGGCAAATTCCACAGTCAGAAACCTAATTAGATACTTTTGGAATTTGCGGCACCCTTTCACGCTATGACCTTTTTCTTTCGGCCTTCCCCCTCTCTTCTCTCCAACCCCCTACCCCACCCCATCTGACCTCCCCCGCAAGTGAACATTTGATCCTCTTCTTACTAAATATCTTGCTTTTTTACATAAACACTGTCTACTGGCCAAATTCAATCCTGCTGGTAATGAGAGCAACTTGGATTTATGTAATGGCTAAATTTGTCCCTGTAATACATTTAACCTCTGAGCAAACTTAAGCTTATCCAGTCTCCTAAAAATTTTCAAAAATGTGGGCTGTGCAGTAGAGGTGGCAAAGAACCAATTTTATCTGTCCTAGAAAATTCAGAAGTCCCTAAGAATTCTCATCTTGCCCTGGGACGAAAAGTAAAATATTCTGCCTCTTATAAAACACGGAGGTATGGTCTAAACATGACCCATTGCAAGGGCACTCACCTGAATGTGAAAAGCCCAGGTTCAAATTCCTGAAGGGACTTGAACGTGGGTCTTCCTTGTCACAGGTAGATATTCCAATGCCTGGCCTCATATGAGGTTTTTTTTCTTTCCTTTTTTTTTTTTTTTCCCTGCTTGATTGAAGTAAGGGATCTATTCTGAACTTGACTTTTCTTATCGAAAGATTTTGCAGATCCACAAAACCTTTTTTTTTATTGTAAGACAGGTTTTTTCAATGAATAGTGTGTGACCACAAATTTGCCAATCCCTTATATCCTCAGACAAACATTTTCAAAACTTCTCTGAAAGAAAGATGCATACTAATTAAAATATTATTTGTGTCAAGAAGAAATAACATCCAAAAACAGTGACTAGAACCTGAGCATCTGGTAAAATAAATGAATAACTCTGATAAAATAAAAGGCTATTAARTGCTACTGAAGATGTATAATTTACAGTTAGACCATTACATTATAAAAACAATTTAGGAAAAATATATATAAGTTGCACTTCTTATCCAAACTCTTTTCCAGCCAAAGAGGATGTTGCCTCACATGGGTTTTTGACTTAACAACAAAATTGCACGATTCATCTATTTTAAAAAAGGGTATGATAAATAGGATATTTTAACTGAATTGGGTAATGGAGAACTGCTGTGCCACTCCTGAGAAATATCTATAACTCACTTATGCCTTCTGGTATTTGTATTGCGTGTTGAATCATGAATCACAGAGTAGCTATCGTAAAAAAAACAATACCTCTTTGACAAAAATACATTTAACTCAGCTGAGATTTACAGTAAAGATGCATGCATACATTTTTAAAATCACAAATGCTGTTGTGTTACACTTGGGGAATAGTTTTTGTAAACCTGTGGACTTCGGTAGCACGTTTCCTGCTCCAAATTCTGTAAGAGCACTAATGAGTTACTTCTTGCCATGTCCTATGAAGAATTATTCTCATTTTACAGATGGAAAAACTGAGGCACAAAAGTTAACAGAAGAAGCGTGGCTCAAAGCAGGGGGCAAGAATAAATGCTGATTTAGGCAATTTGCCTCTATTTTCCATCATCTCCAACTCAGGCAAYATAGACCTTACTTCCATTTCAATTACCCAGCAGAAAAAAAAAATCTCTAGCTGCTGCTTTTCAGATCAAATGAATTTTCTGGACTTTTGTACCATTACGCATGTGGGTTATGGAAATGCATATTTTTCCCTAGCCAAAGGAGTTCTGAGAGAGTGTGGTATTGTGAGGAAAGAAACGGGAAGGTTTAGGTAGAGTTTGATGAAGCACGTAGAGTCGCTGGGCTGCAGAAAGGCTAGAGAAGCCCTGCCGAGGATGTGGGTATGCTTTGGGAACGACGAGACGCAGTATTTGTCACAGCTACTGAGAGCAGGAAAGGGCAGCAGACGAGTAGCAAGGGGAGGGCTGGAGCTGGCATTTGCTCCAAGGAAAAAGGAAACTTGTCTCTCACGCCTGGAGGGGGAGAGGGTCAAAACAGGCTGGTCCCCGACGGGTGCGAGAGGAGGTCTTGGCCGAACAAAGCCCCAGCAGCTACAAAGAAGGGCGCCGGGGCTCTCTGCGGCTCCAGGCACGCGCGACGCTGCCCTTCGCTCCGCGAGTAGCGCGGGACAGCGCCGGGCTGCCGCGCGGCTCCGAGGCCAGGCGCCCGCCCCGGGCCGGCTTTCGGCACCCCCCGCCACGCGCCTCCGGCCCGGGCCCTGCAAATATCTCCCAGTTCGTCGGCCAGAACGAGTGTGTATCGGTTACACGCTACTGCAGTTGGCGTGGGATTAAATATTTAAATCGGGGAAAAGCTCTGTTCGTTATCGCGTGGAAGTATCATTTTAATCRTAAACTAAAGCTCAAAACAACACTAAGCATGTGTGATTGCTACCTGGTCAGCATCGTCAGGGTCCCCCGGGAAAACTAATTAGTATGTTACTGCATAGCTACGTACCACTGAGATAAATGTTGTTTGTATCTCCTTCCCTAACGACAGACTAGAGATTGTTCAGTAAAACACCTTTCCTCTTAATATGCAGGGTTTGTTATAGGAGCAACTCAATTCATATTTCCACCAGTTTGATGGTAAGTGAACAGCAGTAGCAATATTAATCTGCAGTAACCTGTCAGTGAACTCTACAGCTAATATGATGTAGTTATGATTTTACCATCAATCAGAACTGAACAGGCCCTGGACAATCCTTACAGCACTGCCTCAAAAAATCTAATTGTGCAAAAGCTTCATTGGTTTCCAACATTTCTTTTTTATCTGTCACAGACTTTTGGCCTACCATACAACCTTTTATTATTGGTCTTATTGCATTAGCTTGTTGGACAAAAAAGAAAAGGCTAAATCTAAGAGTTCCCCTGCATTCCATCATTTGTTACCATGTGGGATCCTACTTGACAGTTCCATATTATTTTAGATTTAGATAAATATTATTAGGACATATGGTATTGTGTGAACTTTTGAACCACTGATGACCAATGTATAAAAAAAGATTAATAATACTTTCACTTCTCTATTTATTTGCATGTGGAAAAAAGGGAGAGTTAAGTCCAAACACAGAACTGCATTTTAGATAAAAACGTAAACCYAGACATTTTTGTAGTTGCTTCTATTGGCGGAACAGAAGACTGTTTGAAAAATTAATTATTTWCAACAAATATGAACTTTCACAGAAGTTAGAGAATTCTATTAGTAATTAAGATCCTACCCATTTTTCTGTTCAGGCATTTTTAGTACATCCATCTATTACGTAGTTCTGCAGCTTAAATTGGACATGTGTGTGTAAATACCATAAAAGAAGCACAGACATGCATTCTCAGCAAGAATGTTTCTTTCAAACACTGGCTGTAAGRGATAGGTTTAAACATTACAACCACACTATTTCTAGCGAGTTTACTATGCAAGAAGTTCTGGTGTAACTTTAAGATTTTAAACATATAAAAACATCAAGGAAGATGAACTATTAACATTATCTGTCTAGTCATTTTAATCTTTTGCATCTTAAATGTAATCAGGCTTTTCAGAACTGAAATTGCTAATCAGCATGTTGGATAAATGTTTCCATTTTAAAATGTGCACATTTAGAGATAACAGCTGGCTGTAAAGAATATATTTATATTTGTGATTTAATGTATCGCAAACTTTATATTTGATTTCATTTAGCTTTACTGGGAAACTGAGAATATTTTTGCTGGCATGATCTACTTTGACAGCAGTTTTAYAGCAGCAGGAAAGCACGGAGCAATAAATGAGGTGTGCATACAACGCATTATGTAGTCTTTAAAGTGAGCATCTCCTTTTAATAAAGCAAAAAATTTTAAACAGTTTCAAATGATTCCACCCCTTTCTAACACAAGCTCAGTTCATGAGGAGCAGTAAAGTTGTGAGTATATAGAAAACAGACGATACATAATCTTCCGTGCTATGGTGTTTGTCCATTAACCCAGTAAACTGTGTAAAAATTTGAGGGATTTTTTTTTTTCAAAGAAAGAACACTAACTTCAAAGAAATATTTTTTGGCTATATGAACATCAAATGAATAGCTGAGTCCTAGCCCTCAATCAATCATAATGTAAAGTAATTGTAATCTAATGAAAATAGCCGTACAAAATAAGGAAATGGCTGTTGCATCCTGTCAAAAACACGCAGGAATGCAGCTTTAGAACTACTGAGAGCGCCGATGTTGTAGAAAGACAAAAACAGGATGTTAAATTGTTGCTGCAATTGGAAGCAACTGGCATTTTCTGAGCAGCCATCACCCCCGGTGATGATTTGCGGAGCTGCCTCTAGGGGGGTCTGTGCGACTGCAGAAGCGGCGGCGGCGCGAGCGGCCCGGCCCCAAGCGCCCCGCGGCCCGGCCCGGCCCGGCCCGGCTCGGCTCCAAGCGCCCCGCGCCCGGCGGCGGCGGCCTTCGCTGCAGTGGGCACTGCAAACCCGAGCCCTTCGGAACCCCAACCCCGCTTCCAAAACGCGGGCTGGCCACAAAAGCAGAGAGCTTAGCCATAATTAACACAGTCAAGTTGGATGGCATATGTTATTTTTTAGGCTACTGTATTCAAAAAACAACCACAAAATTGTCCCCTCCACTCCACTTTAGATTTAAATGATTATTTAAATTCTTGCTTTGGAAAACTGTCATTTTTTTTCTTAAGCAAAATACTTAGCTCAGTAACAAACCTGAGATTCTGCTTCGCATATTCCCRTTTTTGCAAGAGATTAGATCATTACTGCTGCCTGCTAATTTTCCGTAGTTCTTCAAGACACATTTTACAGAGATCTTATTTACTTCCAAAAATGTCATTAGACTGTTACTAAAGAAATGGAGGGGTGGTGCAATGTGTGGTGCAATGTATTATGCTGGCCAACCACAAATATAGCAATGGAATTATAAGCTTGGTTGGTTAGAGAGCAATAAAGGCACAGCCATTAATAAGAGTTCAAAGATTAATAACAGAATAATTAAGAAAAAACTAAAGCCATTCTTTAATGAATATTTTAACAAGAGTAACAACATCTGGGGAATTTTGTAACTGGAAACAACTCTGTTAGTCTGGGTTTCTCAAACATGAGAACATTTAGTTAGAAATCTTGATTTCCTCCAGAGGAGGTCAGTGAATTAATGGTTAAATAGCACAAGAGTCTGCTCAATTATTTTGTTTTGTTAGATACCTGCAACAAAGCTCACGCATTGCRACGACCCAGTCCTCTTAGTCATGGCTGTCACAAGAGGGTGACTCTTAACCAGACGCATCTGTAATGAAACCGATAGAATTGGAGTGTTCAAATAACTCAGGGCAATGAAGATTTTTTAACCTTTATTATGCACAGGGCCTTATTTTATGTAAAAAGGAAATAAATGAAGGCTCTAACTGTCACAACTTTTACTGCAAATTATAAAACATCTCTCACTATTCAGTAATTGAGAGGCCCAAACTCAGCAGAGCGCCCAGAGAGACAAAGTCAATTTTAAGTCAGGTCTGGTCATTCTGCTGAGTAGGGAGAGATGAATACGGATTTAAATGCCTGGCTGAACTGGCCCCACGTTCCATAGAGGGAGGAATGCTTGAGAACATTTATTTTTGGACACAGTCCTTTGTGGACAGAGTAACCCCATGGCCAAGGACATCCCACTCATGAGACATACCCTCTCCCTTCACCCCACCTTTGCTTTCCTCACTCTTCGGGAGTCCACATTCAAATGAAGATTGGCCAATTTTGAATGAAACACTCTGTGGTTTGGGCTATCTGAGGGGCTTTGGAAAATGCTTGTCCTGGCCACAAAACCCAGTTACAGATAATCCTGCTGCAACTGTGTCATAACTGGGTCAGGGGACTGCTGGCTTTCATGGGATGGGAAAGCTCCCTGATGGCCTCTGCAAAACAAAATCCTGCTTTCCTCTCTCTGTGTGGCGTAGAAGCCATAATAAGAGTAGTAAAAATAAAGTGATGGGCAATAAAAGGGATTGCAAGCTGTACTGTGATTTTGTCCAAAAGATTAGCTATTATAGGTTGGGCAACACGCATACAGGAAACAGCCCTGAAGAGCTGACGGTGTAACTATTGCCTGACCATTATTTTCTAGTCAGTCATAGCAGACCTGATTCAAACTACAGTCCACTTAAAATGATTTTGTATATTTATTCCAAATAAATTTGTCCTATATTTTATATAGCCATGAGCAACTAAGTTGAGAAAAGCTTTCGATATGTTAGAAAAGTACGAGAGACTGCAATTAGGATTCCCATCCTAAACTTCTGCAAGAGGTCAAAACTCATAAAACTCTCAGTAATTGAAAATAAAATTGATGAAGGTAAATCAAAGATGTCCTTATTAGGTTTAAAATATTAACTTGAAAATAATTCCCATTTGACTATTTAAAGTTGTATTGAACTAGCCTGAGTTTAAAAAGAAAAAGATTATTTTGAGCAATTAAAAGTGCTGACATAGATGCTCTAAAAATTAGGCCTTTTTTCCCAGTATTTCTTGAATCAAGTAATTTTGACCCTTTCTTGAAACCATTTTGGTTCCAGTGACTCACTGTTTATACATGAAAGCATACCATTGTTTTCTCATGCAAAGCTGCTGACCAGTCTAGATGTGACTCCCTATTCCTTTGAGAAATCCAAAAGAGAGGATTCCAATCTTGCCACACACTGGATCCATTGCTTAATATTTGCATGAAGTGGATAAAGAGTTTTGGAGGATTTTTAATCTTCCTTTATCCATCACAAAATAACTAATTCACTGCATTGTGTGCATAATGCAATGAGGAGATTAATGTCAAGCTTGAAAGGAAAATACAATAAAATAAGATTCATAATTAGTGCATGAAAACACTTGAAACTACCTGCTAGACTGACCATTTTCTGATAGATTGACCTTATGTATCTAGCGAGGTCCRAATTCGCAAGCCGGTTCCTCCGCTCCCATCAGAGCTCAAGGGAACGCTTACAACTACGGCCAATCATGTAGCCTCTGTGCTTTTATTCTAAGCCAAGAGGCCCATAGTTTCCTCTCTAATTGAGCTGAAGGACATTTTAAAATAATTAATAGGATTTGGTGCAACTAGTATTATTTGTTGTATTGTGTGCGTTCTGGTTTTATTGCCTACTTCCAGAGCTTAAAGACTTTCTTAGAAAAGGTTGAATACCAACAGTTCTGAAAGTAGTCCCAGGGCAAGGCAGAATATAAATAGCACTGCAAGCACAGCAAGCTGAAGGCTCCACAGGGGCAAAAGTACGTCAAGTAATTAAAAAATACTGAATGATATAAATAGGGAATAGCCCTTTACAGTTGCAAACCATATGTTTAAAAATATTATCAGGATCTGAGTTGCTTTTAACTATCATACTGACAAGACTAAAGCATAAACAGGAAGAGTCAAGGTGCAAGAGGGAACGGTCTGTTCTGCACACAGAAAAAATCTGAGGAACACACAAGGTGSGTGCCCTTCCTGCCACTGCAGATCTGCCTGCAGCATCCAGCTTGACAGGCCCACTCAGCACTGCTCTGGTCTTTTGTAGTCTCCAGCAGACTTAGAGCTGTCAGGGGTGACAGAGTGACGGACATGGGCTAGACACATGGCTGGATTGGCTTTCAGAGGGTCTGATTTCTCCACACTCCCTGAAATAGCCACTGGTGGTGCAAACCCACCATGTGTGCTAGTCCTGTGCAACGGTCCTATGATGCTTCCTCCAGGTTTTCACCTGTAGCACAACTAAATTCTTACTAGGCAACCTTCTTCTTGGATGAAGATAATAACTGCTGATTTTGCCAGGACATTAAAAACCTAGACTTGACTATTTCCCCCAGATCATATCACAGACCTGTCCCTCTTCCATTATTTAGGACTACCATAACTGCAGTTGCTCTACTGAGCAAAGATTAGCAGATGCAGGACTGAGATTCATGAGACAGAAAATGAATTCATGTATACAGACTCCATGGTAAGCTACTCTCTGACTCCACAGTGGAAAGCTGGGATTTTATTTTGCTCTTGTATGTGGGCCTTGCAAACTGGGATTGGCTTTTCCTTCTCCATAGGAAGTCCTGACAAGCAACCAATGTGCGAGGCCTTCTGATGTCTCATGAGCCCCTGAAGGCTGTATATATTTTCTTCTAAGCAGGGCCCTACCTGATGCTGCAGCACCATCCATCATGTCAGCAACCAGCACAGCTCTGGGGACACGATTTGTTAGTTAACATAGCCTTTGTTAGCTAGCTCTCCAGTAGCGCAAACCGATAGAGCTCTACAACTTTCAGAAAATTTGCAGCAATAAACAAGAAAAGGCTTCATGAAAACGAGGCCAGGTCCAATACATTCACTGATTTGAACCAATCAAAAATCTGGGCAATCACATTTATAATCCAGATGATGTTCCCTGCCGTAGAATCAGCATTCTGGGGCAGTTTACCTTTTTTGGATCAAAGTGAGACTGTGGCCCCTCAAATCCAGTTTTCATCCCTTCTTAAAAGTATGTAAGGTACAGAAGCTATGGATGGAGATCTTATGTATCTGGACTTTTCCCTGTTGGTTTTTGCCTATTTATTTATAAGAACAAACATATATGCAGTACAAGTATTCTAACAACTACCAGTGCACAGGAGTACAAATTGGTATGCTGTATCAGGAATAAAGGAGAGGGCTGATAGAATGAGAAGAGTAATTTACTGTGCTCTGGTCTCAGCTGCCAGTGATTGCAAAGGGAACTCGGCAGATGTTTTTTTGATAAAGGTTGTTTCTTGTTGCTGCAGCAGCAGCAGCAAAATCCATTGTATTATTCTATAGGACTTTACACATCATGATTCTGCCATTTCAGTTAGCCTTAACAGCTGGATGATAAAAAAAAATGTTCCAGTGGATTATTTGAAATTTGTCATGTTGATTTAGTTTCATTACTGTTATTAAATTTTATTCTGGAATGGTTTACATATCAAGAATACATAATGGGTTTCTGTGTGGCCTGGGATTTATTCCTTGAATGAGGAAAGGACTCTACTATGACAAAGTCATAAAGCCTTATTGACTTGATCCTTTGCCATAAACATAGGATTCAGGGAGTTAGACTGAATATTAAATTGGTGTGATGGTTGTATTTTCATCAGGAGAATAACCTCATCCAAAATAAAACCTCACAGTAAGTCTAATTCTGTGGAATTGTTTTAGAAATCTCCTACTCCCAGRCATGAATGGGAAAATATTCTCCTAGTTAAGAATTCTGTAGGCAGTAAGGGTGAAGAGAATCAACACAAATATGTATATTTAATATACTATCCAGCTCCCAAAGCAAAATAAAATATGATAAAAATGTAACAAAATAAAAAGTACACAGGCATATGGAAGGTTTTACAAAAACAAATGGATGTCTCCAGACACAGAAATAATGAACATAAAAAGGTCCTATCAAAATTGACATTATATTAAAAGAGAGAATGAGCCAAKTGAAAACCTAGATCCAAATAAAATTACAAGGATGTACAAATTTAATTTGAATTCAGCTTTCGGATCTCTTCTTTTCTAGTGGGACCATTCAAAACTCTAAAAAACCTTTGAGTTGGAGCTCAATCTTGTSGTGTAAGCCAACACTTAAATGTGAGTGACTAACATTTTGTCACATACCTTGGGGGTAATTTGCATGTAGGAGAAAGTTGCCATGTCATATAGCATAAATTACTCTAGATCACATGTCACCTCAGAGAGATATACTCTTGCTGATTTGTAAATTAAAGRCAAACCACAAAAGTTCCTAATTCCTTCACAACATAACTACTCATGAGTTTCTGCTGAAAGACTGCCATCAAAAGGCAATAAATCTTCAGGAAATAATATCACAATGCAAGCTTTAAAGTACTCATGACTTTTTCCCAACTTTCTCTGGAATATTTGTTTGAAAAGAAAGCAGATGGCAAAATACTCAGTGAGTCGGCTTTTGTGTTCTAACACTCCCCTGGGTTTCCATTAATTTGAGTTGTCTCTACATAGACATACACAAGAACAGAAATAGCTGGCCATCTTTCCAGAAGATCACAACTTTTTTCTTCAAAATACTTCACTTTATCAGAAAAATTATTTAAAACTAACMTTGCTATAAGTGCATTTTGGATATAGAAACACAATGGGAGGAAACATGAAACAATGCTTCAAGCTGAACTGAATTCTTGGATTCAGGACATTGCTGGGTCTAACCCAGAGTCCATCTTTCTCGCGATAAAGCCCCAGGACAGCTGACCTAACCTCGCTGCTTCTCTGCCAAGCCACTATACAACTGGGCAAAACCGGGTCCTCTCTGCAAGTCACAGACTACTGCTGAAGTTTCTCAAGAAGCTAAATCACTAAAAAACATYGGATTTATTTATTTACTGGTTTACTGGGGGAAAAACAAATTCCTTAGAAGACAGATTTTCAGAAGAACTCAGCGTTGACCTCATTCTGTCTCCACTGATGTCAACAAAATCCACTGAAACAAAATAAATGAATGCTTCTGAAAAATCTCACATTAACATTTTATAAACCATGAAGAAGCTCACAGTAACTTCATTGCTACATTGCTAGGGGCAAACAAAGCCCGGTCCGGGGTTAAGTCCAGGCTGGACTCCTGCACTTCAGCCTAGCTGGCTGGAGGCACGCAGCAGGACGGGGCGGATGCACGGAGCAGGGGCAGCGGCAGCGCTCCCGCAGCGCGGACGGGCCACCCYGGCACCGAAGACTTGCGGCTGCCCACGGGCCTCTGAATTGCAGCTCCGTCAGAAAGTGGCGAGCGAGCGTGTTTGYGCTCAGCAGCTCTGCCGTTGCCACGGGTTACGGAGCACAGCAAGGGACCGGGGCCCAGCACAGCATCGGGATAAGCATTTCAGCCCAAAAAAGGAAAACATCAGTTATATAAATGCAACAGCGCAGGCTAAATAAAAGAGATAATCAAACATTAATATAACCAAATTCCTTTCCAGTGTAAAGCATAAACACCAGAAAACATGAAGAAAATGTTTCTAGTAACAGAGATTTTCCAATGACAAATTCCAGTAACTCAGGTTTAACTGTACAAAAGCCATCAGGAGAGCCACAGCAGACCTACAGAAATGCCCTGCCTTGTCGTAGCCTGCTGATACCGTTGCAGGAGAAGAGAGCGCTGCTGGACACAGGCCGGCCAGCCTGTCTCTGCCCTTGTCCCTGTGCACTCTGCTTCTCCAARGTGTGTGGCCACCACTGACCCACCAGCGGCTCAGAGAGCAAGAGTCACACTGAAATACGACTGCTGGCACACAACAGCGACAAGGTTCACACAATCCACGGCTGGGAGGAATTAAAATGATACGYCTCTGCTTAGACCAACTGCATCTCCTGGCCAGCTGCGCATGGGAAGAGGGAGCCCCATGTGACACCTCTTTGGACTGAAGACAGCAGGCAAAACAGCCAACACTTATGTGTTGACTGCTCCATCTTCAGACCACCCACATTTGCTATTAGTCACCTAAATGCACACTATTTTTCAGGTACTCTCATTTCTTGAGATTGCACACTGTGCAGAGACAATACTGAGCCAGTCACACGTTTTTTAAAAAAGGCTTTAGATTTTAATAATCTTGGAAAGCTGTTAGCTTGACAGCCCTGCTTTCCGTAAAACTCACATTCATAACAAGCAATAAAGATGGACGTTTACTGCAGTATAGCCCATGAGCCTGCCCAAACCATAGATCTGAAGAGGTCTCCATTAAAGACAAAATGTAGTACAGGCTTCATGCCAGATCAGTCTTTGTTTCTTTGTCAATAAGAGACAGAGTGCCAGCTATGATGGTMGTTTTATAAGGAAGTCATCTATTTTCTAAAAACTTGATGGAAACTTGCAATTCATTATATTTAGGCACTCAGCTGCCAATACTATTAATTGACATCACTTTCCTCCTCATCTCTGAGGCAGAGTTCTCCACTACTTTCAGCCAAGAATATGTATTTTTTCTGATCCTGTTTCTAACTCAACATTGATATTTACTGTTCTCCATATAATTCCTCTGTTTAAAAAGATAGAATCAAATGAAAGTTAGAGAGGTAGCATTCTTAATACAGTACTTTTGGCAATTTTAGCCATTTCTTGTGTAAGATTTGTATCCAAGACACAAGATTGTTGCAGAACATCAATTGACTCATTCAAAATAAATATGCTTTGAGTCCATTCAGCATATGCACACAGGTTCACAGCACGCTGAAATCAATAGAAGACTTTGCATAGACTGTATTGAACTTCAGCTGCCTACCACAGTATGAAAAAGGACAATATACAGCGGCACGAAATGATTGTTCTGTCAATTAACTGCTCTACAGTGCATAACTAGCCTATCTGAGAGCACTGCAGACAATCATTAGGAATTTCTTAGGTATTTCTTTTCTGAGAGTGATCTCTATTTGTAGTCAAATTGATCATTGTAAATATATTCATAATAACCAAGACAGAACCTGCTGGCATCTCAAAATTTGATCTGTCCAAGAATATAGTGTACAGTGGTAAGTATTAGAAACGTAAAAGAATTGTTAGATCAGATCTCATGCCTTTCTCCTGCCAATGCAAAATTACTTCCTAGTTCTTCTGTGTACTTTGGTTTTGAAATATGCCTAACTTCAGTGATAAGGTAACTTGGGTAAACAGGAGGAAGAGATCTTTTTAATGATACTTCTCTTTAAGTCTGGTTCATGCCACAGTTAATCAATTTGCCTTACTTCCATCCTTTATTTCCCCCATCTCTAAAAAGAGAAGATGGTAATATCTGCCTGTTCCCCAAGACAGTTATGCTGATTACTTACTTACAAAAAGACTTCAAACTGAAATAAGTGTCACAGAGGTACTATGAGACATAATTTGGTCTTTCACTGTGTTGCTTACTTCCGTTTTGTGTTGAGAGCCAAGACTCATTTCTGATGGCTATCATGTTCTGCTCCTTCTCTCATCAGTTACTYGAAGACACTACTGCCATCCAAGGTTAAGTTTTTAATGATTATTTTAGTTGAGTAATTTTAAGAGTGTAAAATCACTCAATTTCATCTTATTCTGGAGATCACTAACTGTAATTATACATGGAAATCATGAAATGAATAAAAGCTAGATACATTCTAATCCACTTTCAAGGTCCTAGTATAAGAAATCCAGGTCAGTTATTTTTATTTCAAACGGCGTAAATTCACCAATGTTTCAAGACAATAGCACTGGCCCCAAGTTATGGTGCAGAAGTGTGTTAACAAAAAATATTTCATTTTTCCTAAAGATGTAGTGGAACTATATTAAATGATTCTGTTCTGACTATTGGGTCAACAGAGACTCGCAAGTTAGATATGAGCACACCAAAAAACACCCCCCTAAAAGACAACCCTCCCAAAAGGCTCCAGTATCCAAAACCCAAGTAAACAAACGTAATGTCAAAGTTTATGCTAGACAAAGAATTCAAGGAGAATGACTGGCCTTAACTCTTTTTAAGGCTTTTTTAAATACACTGTGAAGAAAAGAAGTACTAGTGAGAAAACAGATCCTTTCACACATGAGATGACTAAATGAAAGACTCAGAAACAGCTCTGATACCAAGTTCCTTTTCAAGGATTTCCCCAATAGGAAAAACAGAAGAAATGCTTGGAGGTCAGAGGGAGGATGGGAGAAGGATACTGTGAAAGAAACTGCAACAACCGATAAAGGACAGATAAGGGAACACATGTGGGAAATGTGAACAATTAAAAAAAGTCTGGACAACCTGCATGCTAGTTGACTTAAAAGAATTAGCTGAGATCACTTATGTTCACTGTACATAAATCAAAGACAATTGAAAAAGTTACAGAGCAGAGGAAAACATTAACATTACCAACTTTAACAGCAAGAGTACTGCAGCCAGGCACTCTCTTGTAAATCCAATTTCTGTTCCTAATAGTCACTTCTGACTTCAGTGAGCCTTGGCTATAGAGCCTTTATCAAGGACCAGGAACCATAGCACACATTGTATATGAGCTTTAATAAAGATATGATATTACATCTCATAGTATTTTAACTGAAAAGTAATTCTAATTGGCTTGGCCATTTCCATATGGCTTTCAAATTGTTGAAGTAATGGAATTACAGGAAATAAACTGCAATGTAGTGAGCTAGYGGGAAGTATCTCCTGGCTACCATGTGGATGACTGCTAGGAACAGTCTTTGTCTGATTTCTTTATTAATGATCTGGAAAAGGGAGTGTGCAGCACTTTGATGAAACTCACAGATATAAGTATGAAAGGCAGAAAGATCACTGTACAAAGAAAATAAAAGAGTTTCCTAAAGAAGATAGAAACATGGAAATAAAATAACTAAAGGAGGGTCAGCTTTGAAAAATGCAGGTTAGGAAGGGCATCTGAGGAGGAATAACAGGAAGGAGAAATCTAGGAGGCAATAATGATGAAAGAGATCTAAGTGAGACAGCACATGCTAAATGACATAAACTGGCAATGTGATGTGGTGTGAAAAGGCCAGTACAATATTGGACTGAGTAAACGGTATCACGTTGCTGAAAAAGGAAGAAATAGTCACCCTGTATATRGTGCTGCTACAGCTCCCTCTGGAACATTATACGCATTTCTGGATATTGACAAATTAGAGAGTTCAGAGAAGAGCACCAAACATGATCCAAAGACTAGGAGGACTGATTTATGAGGAGAGATTTAAAGAGTTAAATATATAAATTGCTTGGCTAAGAAATGACAAATGGGGGACATGATAACAGCCTACAAATATTTGAAGACCACCAGTGAAGGCATTGTTCAGGACGATTCACAGGGAACAGCTAGGAGCCAGGAGATGTGACTGAGAAGCAAAAGCACGCACTGCGTATCAAGAAATGCTTCCTGAACGCGAATTATGRTAATCTGTGGAATAATTTCCCGGTGGAAGGCAGAGGGAGCTTTTAGTTGTGGCTTTTAAACATACCTGAAAAATCCCACAGGAAACATATGTGCCACTGTRTGAGTGCCCGTAATTGTAAAGGTCTGGACTCAGTGACCCAGCTGATCCATTCCAGCTTAGCTGAGCTGGAACCACGCTACATCTCTATTTTCTTGAAGCAATGAATTGGGCTTAGGAAAAATGACTATATTTGTAAAGATGCTACATTCTTATTTGTGTTCTTCCTATACTGCCTGCTACCTTGGCATTCATCAAACTGGAATAAACAATAGCTGCTATTACAGAAGTATTTTTTTTACTTGATAGTTGTGGTAAAATCCTCAGCACCTGTCTTACCACTGTGTGCAGATAACAAATCAGCAGTCTGATATCCATAGMRTGCTTTCAAGATGCTACTGGATAACAAAATAATTTGAGCTATGTTCAAAGTTAATATTGGACCCAAGTGCAGGACCATGGGATGCATCTCCTAGCTTGTTTTTAAGGTGAAAAATAACTGTATAGCAATGCCTGACCACTCTAGTTATTTTGAGAAGTTCACAGTTGGCTAGTAACACTAGAGCCTGGCTACAGTATGGCTATGGTCTGAGCCTGGCTGATAACACTGGAGTATGTWACTGAAATCCTCCCAGGCCCAGTCACAGGGGGTTATCCAGGGAGACATGTCACAACATGCCATACAGCTAGAAGTTTAAATCGTGCAGCTCCCTGAACTAGATATATCTCCCAAAGTTAGATTAATTGTCCTTCATCTTCAGCCATCTCTGAAAGGCCTTATCTTTATCTCTGCTTTCAGAGGTCCATAAATTTCTTTGTGTTCAAAGGCTCCATCCCTTCCCCCAATGCCTCTCTAATTCCGATATTCTCTAACTCCAGCACTACYGTGAAGCCTCTCTGCATTTTATCCTCTTGGATTCTCTTTTCATGCCTCCTCTGTGTCTTCCACCAGTGTCTTCCTTCCAGCACATCACCCGCTAACTTCATCCTTGGTAACCCTTCTGTTGGCAACTTCATTGCTACCACAAACTTTCCCACCATAGGCATCAGCATCGCTACTTTCTTTTTTCCCTGCTATGTCTTTTGACCTTGCTGGCCACCCACCTGTGTGCTACTCAACTTGGAATGTGTATTTTCTGGAATTCTCAGAAACTACCAAGGTGACTGTAATGGATTTAACCAGGCTGTTTCTGAACCATGCTATTACTGAAAGCCTAAAAGGTACGAAGACACGGTAAAGTTCAGAACCACAAAGTCTGTTTGAATGGCTTTACCTTTTCTGTGGAAGTACTCCCCCTATCCAAAGGTAAGATTAACTGTAAACTGTTGCCCATAGTTATGCTTAAAGCACTCAGAGAAAAAGCTAATGTGAAATACGTTCAACTTTGCCACTTCTTTTTTGCTAAATAAGGGGATTTAAACCACTAAACAAAAATGGATTTAGTTTATAACTAAGCAGCTTTCTTCAATGTCATTTTTATTCATACTGTTCTATGTCAGATATGACTGATTCAGGTGAATCGGTCTCTGTACACTAGGTTACCATAATTACGCGCTATACCCATYTTAAAATTAGTTCCAGCTAGTTAGGTTCGCTGCAAGACAATTCACTCTGCCAATTGAGAATTCAACCTAGTTTGATGATAGATTCTTATAAACGGCAAAATCCATTATTTATACACTGTAGGAAAATAAACTCTCTAGCTGGCCAGGGATATGAAGCATGTGAAGACTTTTCATTTTAGATGGTCGGAAATTTTAAACTCAAGCAGCTTTTAATCAACATACCATTGAAAACAAATTTCAGCAATTGCATTTCTTATTCAGCAGTGGTACAATGTAACTGAAAATAGAAGCTGCAAAAGCTTTATGGTCTATTACTCAACATGTGCTTATAATAAATCAGATGTAAATAGCAGTTATTGCGTAACAAGAAAAGCAAGAAAAGAAGACCAATTTCAATAAGCTGGCAGGGCTGAGAAGATGACCATTTCTCTCCTACTACTCTGAAATAATTCCTGTAATTCTAACACACATGTATCATTGTTTCCTATTATTACTGAGTTACGGTAGCATCCAAAGACTGAAATCCCATAGTACCAAAATAGTTTTTAAAAAGCTGATGCCAGTTACTTCATTTGCAAACTAGGCACCATCACAYTTTAACTGCTAGTGTAGACATTCGAGGCTAAGGCAGGCTCCTGGCTGAAAGAGCGCTTGTAAGAGGTGTCAGCAGCTGGCGGGTTAGCGCTGACGTACAGCGTGTGCGAGCATCACAGCCAGGGTGCGGGGAACTAAGCTTGCCAGCAGAGTGTTGGCAGGCCCCTGCAACGCTCTGAGCGTCCAGCGCTGCCGCAGCGCAAAGTAGGGCTGCCACAAGCGCCGGTAAGCATTGCATCACGGGTCTGATGGAGACAGGCACCTTGCTCCCACTGAAATCGTGRGGTGTGTGATCTGGGCTTCAATAGCTACAGTTCCAAGCGCAAAAGGGAATTAAGCAAGGGTTTTTCCCTTGGAAGAGTGGAGCAATTAATTAGTAGGTCAACCAAAATGGAAATCATCTCAAAGAGGTTGGAATTCTCTCTTTTCTATCTGCAAGTAAAAGAAAGACAAGCTGGTTTGTCTAAGGCTCTGGAGTTGTTTATATTCTTAACACCTTTACTTGAACTCTAGGTAAAGAAGGCCAATTACGAACCACAAAGACAGAACATGAAAAATGTGCATCCCACAGAATAACCAARATATGGGCTATAGTTTTTCAAATAGACAATATAAAGTGTTACGAAAATCAGTCATAGATTCACCATGCAACTGTTAAGGGGATCTATCASCTCCCCACCTTAACCTCTATCCTGCATTCCCAGACTGCCATTCTGGGAGTTCCTTYCTAGAGCAATGTCGTGGGTTCTCCATAGCTCCTCAACTCAGGGTGCTGGCTGGGGAGAGCCAGAGGTGAAATTAAATGTTGTGAAGAGCAGACATATGCTACAGAGCTGCCTGTAATATGTGACCTAGCACAGGCTGGGAGAGGAAACTTGTTCCATTCGGATTGTGTACCCTTCTGAGTGGAATGACAAAAGAGTTTGTTGCAAAACTTTGTGAAGATTTGTTACAGAGTCATTTTGAGTGGGTCACTCTGAGATTCTGAATTGCAATAAAAACTCAGTGAAAAAGTATGTGAATTAATCTTTCTGAAGAGTAATTATAATTTGCCATGCAAAAAAAACCTACCTAGTCCAAAGGCAATCTTTTCGGAGCTATTACTCTAAYATATATAAGCAGCATGTGGAGGTATGTGCGTCTCAGCAGGAAGCACAGGAAGGACCAGCATGGGGGGAATGTGCATGCAGCCATCTGCAGRGGATACACAGGAAGACAAAAAAGCTAAAAATGTAGATGAATTCTTCAGTGCAACAGTAGCCAGTACTGCAACCAATGGTGATGGAATTGTTCACMTGGCAGAAAAGCAGTATGTGTTATTTTAAGTTGGACAGTAATGCATAAACCAATATGGCACTAGAATCTAACTAGAAGATATTCACAGTAACAGAAATGCTAAAGGTAGCAGGCAAAAGTCCATTACTGGATCAAAGTATGTCARTTCTATGGTTCCCTCAGAAGTTCTCTTTGCTGGAGAAAAAAAGGGCAAAAACGATCCAAGAAAAATCTCAGGATATTTTCCGTAGCACAGTGACAAAACAACCTTCTCCAGTTTGTTAGTTACATATAACAGCTTAGCAGGGGAAGGATCAGTGGTACACATTTATCTTTCTCCGTTTATCCTAGGATTAAATCTATGGAAATGTACGTATGGCTTTCAGCACAAGATGGTTGGTGCAGCATATTCCCAGAATATGGTCTCATGTAAAGGAGAAATTTATATAAGATTTTGTTTAAAGGTACCAGAAAGGTGATTTCTACTGTATTGAAGAAGAATACTRAAAAGAACATGGGAAGATTAACTATGCATGCACGAACCTGTGAGAAGGAGTAAAGATGTCCTACGCTGCCTGACAGTGAAAAGTGACACTAGAGAAAATCTTCAGGCTTGTCACATATGCCAAAACCAAACTAAACCAAATAGCAGTAAGAAAGAAATATTCCTCAAAAACAAAGTATGCACTAGCTTACATAGCTGGGCAAAAAGCTATATATCCTATGCTCTTTTTCTTTATTCTCTGAGCTAGTCCAAATAGAAGATTCTACAGACAGGCGTATGTGTCAAAAGCATTGAATTAGAYGTGATGCAGCTGACATAATGATTACTGACAACGCCATTATTTAGTTTCAAATAGTTTGTAGTTAACTACAGACTTAAGAGTTAAATTTGCCAATAGAACAGTTCTCACCCCAATACTTTGGTAGAGAATGATGCCAGATTAATAAAGAATTTATTGGAAAAGAATCCAGAATTAGAGCCTGATCCATATTTAGAACAACTGAGTTCCAGAGTAGCATCAATGATGCATGGAGCTGTCACCTGAGGACACTTTTTTCCAGCAGAAAAATGAAATCAGGACTATCTACAATATTAGATACTGGAGACTTGTAGAAATAGAGAGTGAGATAGCAAAGCTAACTCCTCAGTTAAACTGGGGGTTCTCATATCCATCTCCTGTCCATCCCACCTAGAACAAGGGTGAGAGCTCATACAAAACTTCATGAGGATTTTGAGCTTCCTGGCAATTACAGATACGTGTTTTTAAAGTATTTACTGTACAAACAATCCTTTCAGGTTTTCTACAACATCCTCTTCGAACTCTCTGCAGATCATGAGCATGCCCTGGCTTTAATCCCTGACTTGATCCATTCCGTTGATTTGTATTATAGCATTACTTTCTAGCATGCATGAAAGACAGTGATTTTCTTTTGGATTACACAAATAGGATCAGTCATCATATATTTAATGCAGACTTGTAGTGTACACTGCTTCAGGGTCATTTCAGGCACTGCATTTATGCAAAACCTTGTACTTGGAATAGAAAACTTATGTATTCRGTGACAGCAGGTCTTATTTTTGCAAGTATGAGTTCAGAGGGTTTTTTTAACTGCTATATAAATAAACAGCTAATCGGAAGGTTAAGCAAATAATGTGATTTTGTCTAGATCCTAAGTATTTTTATTTTTAGAAATGTCAAACCATAAAAATATTTTTGTTGGATGAAATAGACAAATAYTTAAACTACACAGATAAGGAAAGATAATCTAAGTATTAAAGGCATTAGGGTCTTGCAACTGCTACCAGAGAATATTGAAATTTTGAACTGAATGTAAAGAATTTCAAAAACTCCAGAAAAGTATTGTTCGAGTCTTACACTCTCTTGGTTGTCTACTGCAGTTTAAAGAAACCAAATCTTTGCCCTTGCAGGGAACGAAACCTACGTGCTAAATGACTCAGGAACCAATTTGCTGTTCATCCTTGATAGGAGTTGCRGTACTCATAGATTACTGGGTTTCAGTCTAACTGCTTGAATGTTACCTGCTCTAGGGGGCAGGCAACGTTAGGTATCCATCTTTGAAAAACTGAATCTAAGTGAATAGAAATAAATCTTCAAATTTTGCAACTGCAACCGTAAATCTTTGAGTGTCACAACCACATTTTCTTAGTGTGAGGAAGAGAATAAGTCATRCTCCTTCACTAGGAAATAAAAATTAAATTCACCATAATGGGATGGCAGTTTAGTGACTGACAGTTTTTCACTCTATGACTTTGTATCTTCCCTGGATGCARAGGCAGTAAGGCATTGGCTGGTTTTCCCTCTGGTGGACCCCATCTTTCCACTGCACCCTGCGGAAATCCCCACAGGCTCGACTACACTTCAGCATTGGCCATTTTCCTCGAACTCCTCTTCAGTGCTGTTCCTCTTCTGCTCCCTTGAGCCTTAATAGGGACATACTGGAAACCAGAGAATGAGGCTACAAAGTGTTTCTGGTCTCATCCACCCCAGCAAGTAGGCAGAAATGGATGACAAGCTGTAAACATTGATGGCTCATCACAGAWAAGGAGAGCTGATGGCAGAACACAGTTGTCCCATCAGAGACCAGGTATATCTGTGTTTCAGATTTACTCCTAGGCCAAATTTTGATGAAACCTTACAAAAATCCCACCATTGCTCACCTGCTGCTCTTTGGGCTCCCATCCCACACACATTATCCCTCTGTCTGAGAAATTGCAGAGGGCCAGCTGGAGATCAGCAACTTTTACCACAGCACAGTCAAGCGTAAACCACAGCTGATGTTACAAAATACATGTGGTGTACATAGGGCATTTCCACAGAGGTTGACAGTATAARTAGTAATGATGGGGCAAACACTTAAGAAAAAAATCTGGCCCACAGAAGACCAYGATATGCATTAATTTCCCGGCAATGGAAACAGGCTGTTTCTCCCGCTCCTTAYGCACTCAGATGTTCCCCTTATGTGGCTCAGGATTCTTTTCAAGTTCAGCTCGCATGCGCTCAAATTAACTGATMCAGCTAAAAAAGTGTGGTGTCCTCTGATCAGTGCCAAAGCTCCCTATTCCACTTCAAAACAAGACTCACAGGAAATTTTTTGTCTTCATTTTCCAGCATGTCAGAAGAGCCAGGCATCTTTTCCCTGGAATTTCCCATTTCAGTCTTGCCATGTAACACACCCAATTTTAAAAGCAGTACCTATGATCAAAAACCTGCTTTCAAAAGCTTTTGCAGAGCACTTCAAATGAAGGGGGGAGCCACAAAYAGAGCTCAAGCACCTCCTGACTGCCTTTAAGAAGGGGCCACAAGAGGTTTCTCAAAACACACCTCGTCCCTTGACCACAATTCAGAGCGCAGGGCCCCTCAGCACTCCTGGGCCCAGACACTTGGTACCATAAGGCAGTCCCCAGARACCCATCCCCAGTACTGCCCCCACTGTCACCGTCCCCAGTGCCTGCCCTTATCCCCAATGCCTGCCCCCGTCCCCAGTGCCTACCCTAACCCCCCGTGCCTACCCTCACCACCAGTGCTGGCCCCCATCCCCAGTGCCAGCCTCATCCCTA